>NW_025920132.1:1391396-1529148 GCF_902686445.1 Sciurus carolinensis
AGATAACTTAATAGTAATGCAGATTCTCAAGCCAAACCCCAAATCTACAGTTTCAGACTCAGGGTGTCTTGGGAATTCTAATTTTCACAATCGCTGGAGGTGCACACTTGGGGATGACCACCTGTGTTCTGTTTTGGTCTCTTCTCCAAGAATACAATCGTCATCAAACTTTGAAAAAAAGCATTTTTTTTGAGGACTTCACTTACTGACATTCCAGGCAGACAGTTATCCAGAGTTGGCCAGTTATAGTCCAGGTAGAAAGACCCTGAGATCTGAGGGATTGGGCACCCAGTTCCCTTTTGCCCAGGAATTCAGGGAATTCTGTGGTAGTGTCCACTTTGAGAAGCTCAACCATAACCAAACCTAATAGTCAAAACCCTGTAAACATTTTAACACTCAATTCTTTTTGGGGAGTGGAAGCAATAAACAATATGTTGTTTAAGATGCTCTGAAAGCCGAGTCTCTGCACTTTGATCATGCTTGGTAACACGTTTGGGACCACGTTTTTTCTTCTATGGAAGATCTTGGGTCCTAGAGAGCAGATCCCCAACATTGTTCCCTGCAACTACTAGATGGTGGGGATACACTTTTCTACCAGCACAGAGGGGATCTTTGCAGTCAGTCTCCTGCCTTCTCTGGGTCGCATCAGAAATGCTAAAGTGTCAGTGTGCTGAGGCCAATTTTACTGTGGTGTTAAGGAAGTGATATGTAGCCATGGCATTGAATAGAGGGAGCAATGGCCATGGAACTGTAGAAGAAAAATATTTTAGAATTGTACAAGTTCTCATTCTCTTGCAGAGCAAGATGACCATTTTTTCCAAGTCCGGAGTCCTGGGGTTGTCAGAGATCTGGTCACTGGCCTTAATACACTTAAGACAAGGGCTCAAAACATAGCAACAGGGTATTTTCTTCTCATTGAAAGTCTAATGTGATTGCAAAGATACCCAGAAAAGAAAAGGACCTTTCTTTTTCTGTACTTTGAATTGTTCACTGGGAAAGTAAGTGAGGAAGCAGAAGGAGAACTAGTATTTAAAACTTGAATTTAAGTGAGGCTCTATTCCTGACTATAGAGAGCTTTTGTCTGCTTCTGAGCCTCTTCTGTGACCCAAATTTGCAGCCATGACAGAAGAGTGTGTGCAACAGGAATAATGTTTGCACAGTTTCTGTTTGTCAAGTGTAGAAGCCTTCCTCCCATTGCACTTCTGGAAGCCCAACCTGTTCTCCAACATTAAGATAATGAGTGCCTAAAATAGAAAATGGAAGGAAAAGAACTGGATGCATCCCTCATTACCTGGGTGCAGGCCATGGATGTAATTGCCCTTGCCCTTGCTGACTAAAACTCCTTCAAGAAAGGGGTCCTCAGTCCATTTTATGTAGGTTTCAGAGAACATCAGTTCTCTGCACTGATTCTGAAACCTTTGTTCACTAACCTCCCTAAAGATTTTTAGTTCAAAAATGAGGTTCTATCCTGAGTTCCCAGTATGGCAAGTAGAGTCAAATGATGTTGGTGTTGCTAATAATTCACAGTCACATCTGGCAGTGTAAAATGCCTATAGAAAATCTATTTCTTTGTGTATTATAAGTTCAATTCTAAGTTGGGGAAAGAAGCATTTTTCACTCCTGTGAAAGAATTCACATATTTTTTAGTGGTCCCACTCTATTCTAACACAGACAATATTGCTCAATTATACCTATTCATCAGGTTTCACAGGGGACTGGTCCCAAGATCCCTTGTGGATACCAAAGATCAAGTCCCTTATATAAAAGAGAAGAATATTTACATATTAACCTAGGTAAATAATTTCATATACCTTCAATCATATGTAGATGGTTTATAATATCTATTATGATGTAAATGTTAAATTAGTGCTTGTTATACTGCATTGTTTAGGGAATAGTGATAGGAAAATTAAGTCTACATATATT
Source organism: Sciurus carolinensis (assembly GCF_902686445.1). Classification (NCBI taxonomy): domain Eukaryota; kingdom Metazoa; phylum Chordata; class Mammalia; order Rodentia; family Sciuridae; genus Sciurus; species Sciurus carolinensis. Next base: position 1,393,323 of record NW_025920132.1, read on the forward strand.
CAGTACACATTATTTTTTCACTAAATAGATTCTCTCTGTTGTTGGTTGAAGTTGTGGATGCAGGACCCATGGGTACAGATAATGATCTAAAATGTGATTGTACTTGAACATAAAAAGAGCAGTAAGGAATTCTGAGATACTTACACTTTACTAAGTGCAAAGCAAAACTCTCTTCTACCATGACCTCTCTTCTACTTGGAGCCATTAAATTGTGGGGATTGGAACTGGGCATATAGCTCAATTGGTAGAGTGCTTGCCTTGCAAGCACAAGGCCTGGGTTCAATTTCCAGCACCGTGTGTGGGGGGAACTGTGGGGATTGACTCTCTTGTCTTCCAATTATTCTCATGGTCACTGTTGACCAAGGATATTTTGCATGGAGCTTCCTGGATGTCTCTTTGTCTTGTGGTGTGTGCTGCCATTTAGTGTTAGTTGCCAAAGGTTTCCCTTTCCTCTCATTCTGGTCACATAATGCATTGTACTTCTGACCCTGTTATGCCAAGTAATAAGGTCAGGTCAGTGATTGTGCAGAGAGCATCTGACCTATACATTGAAAATTTCACTGCCAATATTAACCCCTTTCCTGAAGACTCTGGGAAGGCCTCAAGAGGAAGAGGTGAGCCTTTCTGGTTTCACAGGGCATCTGACATTTTTTGTATCTGCAGCTGCCTTTGCCTGCACCACAGCAGTGATTTCTGACTGCAATTCCCTATGTGCCAGCACCTCACACACTATTCGTTATCAACACTCTTACATCACTGTCTTGTGACTCTGATCCTAACCCCACAATCCTTTGCCAAATCTGGCCTGGGGTAGCCCACCAACCTCACCACCTATGACATACTGCTTCTGCTACAAGGCTGCTCCTTGGAACCATAAGCCCTCCACAAGTGATCTTCAGTTTGATGAGAGGCAACACGTTGTTATTGTGAATTAAGTCAGTTAACTTTGTGTTGTTTGGTAATGCAGGAAAATCTAACTGAAACACCATCATTTTAATTCATTGCTTTCCAGAACTATTTGCAATGTCTTACTACTGTTTTAGATTTCCACGAAATTGGGCCCATTTCTGGATGTTCAAACATGACTTGACTTAGCTCCAAAGATTTTTATAATGGGAAGTATTGACATCTTTATGGCAAATAATGCTATTTAATATAGGGAATGTACCACCCTTTATTTAACTTGTTTTTTGTGTGTGTTTTAATAATTTGTTCATATACTTTTCATTTTTTTTTTTGTTTTATAACATAAGCTTTTTGTCCAGCAAGCCACATGGGATCCACAGAATCAGTTTGGATTTTTTTTTTTTCCTGTGCTGGGGATTGAACCCAGGGCCCTGTGCTTGTAAGGCAAGCACTTTAACAATTGAGCTATCTCCCCAGCCCTAACATAAACTTTTTAACTTTATAAGCTTTATAACTAATTTTTTCTTTTTATTATGCAATTTTTCTCCAACTGCACTTACTTTATTGGTTTTTTCCTACATTTTCATGTGGGTTTTTTTTTTTCATTCTTTCATTTTTGATGTAAGTTTTAAAGAATCATTGTTTTACTGCATTATAGATTCTAAGAGGTCATCATTTTAACAAATTCTGCATTTTTAGTTTGTATTCTTATTTTGACCCAAGTCACTTAATCATTAAAACCATTTCCAATTGGAAGGGATGTTTTGATTTTTAAATGAATTTCAAATTTTACTACATAGTGAATACAGAATATTTCTATGAATGCTATCTTATGGAAATTATTGAAGTGTCATTTGTGCATTACTATGTGGTAAATTTTTATAAGTTTTCTATGTGTGCATGAAGAGATTGTCTCCATTATTTGAGTATGAATTTTGGTGTCACGGCCAGTAGAAATTGTACTTATACTTTTTTTTTAACTTAGAGTGGTGTAGTAACATGCTACTAACATCTTAGTATTACTTCTTACATTTCATGTAACCTCTGCTTTTGGAAGGTTGCTGCTAAATTATTTGGCACACAGATACCCAAATATTATTTCTTTAGTGGGAATTATAAATTTTATATTTATGTCACTTTATCTCACATTTAATCAATTTGTTCACATAAAATAACAGAGCAGTTATAATACAGGTTACTTAAAGTAGTATCCTGTTCATGAAATAAGTATTTATGTAAAGCATTATTGCACTTTTTAAACAGGTAAAATGTTACTGGGTACAGTTAAAAATGATTGCATTAAGATTTTAGCAAGGCCTAGAAGAACATCTCTTCCTTAAATGTAATGTGAAAGTATCTGATTTTGTTCCTAACCTTTAAATATTTAGGCTAATTTCTCATTCACTTGTCTAAGGGTTGTCTTTCTGTCAGGTAAGTGGAGTTTCTCATGAAGACCACATTTTTAATTTTGGGTACTGAAATGGTTTCCTCAAAATAAAAATTCTACCTATCCTACCTGTGTGTGTGTGTGTGTGTGTGTGTGTGTGTGTGTAATAAGTTGTACTTAAGTATTTTCAGCAACCATATCAGGTCTGCTTAAATTTTTGCCTCTTGTCAAAAAGTGAGTAACAATACAGTAAGCTTTGGGCTTTTGGTTTTGTTTTGTTTTTCCTTGTTTTCCTTGTGTGTTTGTGTGTTTGTCAATTTTTTTCTTTTTAGGTTGGTTATCATGTGTATAAAATTAAGAGCAGAAAGCTAAAAGCAGAGTCAGGTGGGAGACAGTACAACATATACTATGCCCTATTTCAAGGTTGAGGGTGGATAAGGATCACCCCTCAGATCCAACTGAATGGAGCCCCAGGCACACATGCAAACTTAAATTAGTTGTACTCTTTCATAAAAAAGTGAGCCCTGTGGCCAGCTCTGGTGGCACATGCTTATAATGCCAGAAGCTCAGGAGCCTGAGGCAGGAGGATAGTGAGTTAAAGGCCAGCCATAGTAAAAGTGAGGTTCTAAGCAACTCAGTGAGATCCTGAGTGTAAATAAAATACAAAATAGGACTGGGATGTGACTCAGTCATTGAGTGCCCCTGAGTTCAATCCCTGGTACCCCCACACACATAAAAGATGAGTTCTGTGAATTCATAGGACTCTCTTCTGACTATGGTGTGTGAGGGACAGATGGAGGCTATGGTGGCCTGGGTTTGATTTGAGAATAGTTGCCCACTAGGTGTGACCCTGTGTGTTTGATAGTTCTTGGGGGAGTTTTGGCCTCCAATCCTACTGTTCAATACAGTTGTCCTGGGTTTGACCTTACTAATGATCAGTGTTGGCATGGATTCCTGGTGATGGTGCATTGTGGTCCCACATAGATTGGGTACCAGTTGGTGTCTGAAGATAATGGTATCGTGCCACCCATATATACCTCACCAGGTGTGTTCCCCCTAGTGAGAATCATGATGGTGCTGATGGGCATACTGGATGTGCTGATGTGGTAGGTAAAGGAGTTTCTGACACATGTGTCTGTACTGGAGTGATGCCCATGAACCTGGGCCTGCATTTTGTCCTTTTTAATGCCCCAGATAATAGCCAGATAGAGTGTTATGGGTAGTAGAAGACTGGTAAATGTGAGTTGAATGTGATCAGGACCAAGGGCAGTGTACCTGGGCAGGAGTCTTTCAGCTCCTTCTCCAAACAAGGAGTCTAGAAAGAAGGATAAATTAGGCATTGTTTAGAATGAATGACATGGGTACTTCTCTGTTGATGGAGCTCTTCAACACATGCAAGAACTGGTAATGATGCATTCCCCCAAATAAAGTTCATAGAAATTAAAATTAAAACATTTCAAGACACTAGCCAGGTATGGTGGGGTATTCTTGTAATACCAATAACTTGGGAGGCTGAGGAGGATCTCAAATTTGAGGTCAGCCTGGATAAACTAATTAGACCATATTAAAAAAAAAAAAAGTCTTGGGGTATATAGCTCAGGTTCAATCTTAAATACTGAAAAATTTAAAAAATATAAGAAAGATTTTATAGCATATACATAAGAATGACTTTTTAATGCAAAGTTTCATCCACTGGCTCCCAAACTTTACCTCAACTCACTGGTAGAAGAGATAGAGCAGAGTAGCCCAGACTCAGGTCCTCACCTTTTCTCATGCTACTGTGAAGGACAGCTGGGAAAGCTAGACTCTGACAAACGTGGAGATGGGAGCAGGAAGAAGATGCCCTCATCTCTGTGAAGCAGCATCAGCACATATGATATTTCTACTCTAATTTTTATGAGCATGTTTTACCTGTAGTCTGCCTGAGGTCTGAGGTCATAGTGACTGGATGGAAGTCTCTAGAGCTGTGTTTTGATAGGGATTGAGGAGGAAAGTACCTGCAAAAGGAACCAGGTTACTGTAGAAGTCTTGATGTAAACACTCCTTGGTATCTCTCCACTGAGCTGAAGGCAAGTAAAAGCACACAGAGAAAGATCTGGAAGTTGAGGCTGAGATGTAGATAGTACTGGACAGAAGACTGGAGGACAAATGACATCTCTTGAAATCCTCTGGTTCTTCCTGTCTACTGCTCCTCCTATATCCAAAAGCTAACTGAGCAGTTTCATGCCATCTTGACTGCAGACATAGTCATAAAAACTCCACAGAAAATTGATGATGATGGCAGAGCCTGGAAACTAAGAGTTGAGCAAAACATAAAACAGAGTGAAAGGTAAGTATGGATTTTAGAATCTTCCTAACAAAGAGTAATGATAGGAAGAGCTGGGACTCCCTGAAGGGTTTACAAAGCCAGGGATTGTTCACCAAATTTAGGAACCTCAGGCATTAGGTGGAAAGAAAACTAGGAAATGCAGAATGACTGCCCTCTGCTGGATAAAAAAAAGATACTGAGAGGCAAGAAGACTTGAAAGCACAGGAGAAACTGTGCACCTGGGGTCTGAGACAGGTAGGGGTGGGAGGTTTGCACCTGTCTCTATGAAGGTGAGAAGTTATAGCAACAACAAGAAGACAACAGATAAATGACAGGAATTGGGGGAGATGACATAGGGCAGTCAACTGGGGAGAAGTGCTTTCTCCTTTGTTTGCCATGGCTCTTTATGGATTCTGCTAAGTGCTATTGTTCTCACATTCCTTTATGTATATGAAACACTAGAGGTTAGTCATAGACACCGGGTTCAGGTGTTTTCTACCTGTCCAGTGTTGCTGCAGCTGCCACCCTGAGCAGGTTCCAGTGTCAAGCCCAACTGCCTGTGTAAGCCAGGCATGAAGTGTGGAAATTAGGACTCAGTGCAAGGGCTGGAAAGAGTGGAGTGGCCCCATAGTGAGATTTTTAATAAAGAAAAGACAAAAGTATTTTTAAACCAACCTCAACTATATACCTCTTCTCCTACACCTGTACTCTGTGAATACAGCCATGAATTTGAGATATAAGCACCTGCACTCTGAAGATGGTCATGAATCTGAGAAATAAGCATAGGTGGTCCTGATGTCCCAAACTCTTGCCTTTTCATCCCTGACTTGTAGTTCAGATTGGTTATAAATGAATACTGACTTGGAGGGGGCAACAGTTACTTGTTAGTAACTATCACAAAATATTATGCCATGATCACAATTTGTACAGAGACCTCTACAACTTTATACAAAAAGTACTTCTACAGGGATCTGTCCAACAATTTTCTGGGCAGTCTTAGATTGAGGTCACTCTTGTTTTTAACTATGGTGGTCAAGGCTTAAACTTTTGAAGTTGCTGATCTAATCCTCATCATTTTTGTCTTTAAATTTTTGTCCTTGCCTCAACCTCTTTGCCCACAGTTTACAAGATGCATATTCCCACTGCAGTGCTCAAGTACTGTTATTGTTGGGGTGCCAGTTGGGGTCCAAGTCCTTGATGTGCTAAGAAAGAACTGAGCAAGAAACACAGAAGTAACAGGCAAAGTATAGAATTATTGAAGGTGAATGTGAAAGCAGCATCCTGTAGGGTAGACTGGAGTAAGCCTAGCAAAAAAGCTCAGTCCCCCATGTCTACAAATCAATCTTACATGCTGGGTTCAGAGCCATTCACTTACCTATACGAACATGATTGAAGACCTTACACCATTTGCTCCCATTGATTATCTTGTAATACATGATCAGAATAGTGCCTGATATTCCCACATTGGTTACTTTAGGAGACCAATTAAAATACTGTGCACTTCATTCTCAATGGTCATTTTAGAAGGACAAACCTAAAGTTGGAGCTGCCATGGTGATAAGTCCTCAGTGGCGGGAATTTTCATGGCAATGGCACTTAAAGTAAACAAAGACATGATGCTATGTCTCCCTGTCTTGTCATTCAGTGGTATTGTTCTGGTAACAAACCTCTAACATCTTGGATGTACCTGAACTCTACCTAACACCTGTAAGTTAGGAAACAAAAGAAAGCGATTCCAATTATTACATTATCCATTTAAAAATTGAACATTCCTTATAATATGAGCTCCCCCAAGCTACCAGAAGGCAAGTTTCCTCCACCCCTCATATTTCTTTTATTTTACAAAGACCTCATGGCCACAAGTTACAGGAAAACAACCATGGAGGCCTCCAGACCACCCTCCAATTCTTGGTCATCCAGAGATCTGCTGGGTTTTACCCCAACACTTCTGGTACTTGACAAAAGCACTCTCCACACCTCTGTTGCCCTGGGCCAAGCAAGCTCACCTAGGCCCAGCCCTGGCTATCTAAAGACTACCCACCACTTAGTGGGAGGCCAGGGTGCACAGGTGCAGATGCAGTGTGCTGGTGACTCTGAAGGGGTGGCGTCATCAGGGCGCACTACTGGCAACAGTGTGGAACCTAGCAGGTAGTGATGTCCTCCTCTGTAGCCAACACGGGTGGCAGTGTGATTGTCTGCAGGTGCTCTGCGCCCACCTCGGACAGAGCACACGATCCCTGAAAGGAACAGACTTGGATGTATGATGAATAATTGACAAGCCCCTAGTGGACAGCAAGCCAAAAAGACATAAGTGTCACGAGAGCGCTGCACCAAGGAAATAAGACACCATCTGACCAGAATTGGAAACAAGCCAAGAAGAAGGGTATATAAACTTCCCTCTCAGACAGATCCTTGGCTCAGCCCAGATCTCCTGACGAATCCACATCAGCCAGGTTCGAGAGCCCCACCAATCATCCATCCCTGGAGACCACCGAGACTCCACTGCTGTGACAACTTCATGGCCAGCAGAGCCTGCCTGTCTTCGATTCCCAGACCATTGGCCAGAGGAAGTTCCGAGACCAGTCGTTGTCTTCCCTCCGACTAAGATAATGTCACATTCGGGGTTGTCAGAACCTACAAGGCAGAGAGGACTTTGGACTATTTGATTGAGGTGTGTTTACTTGCCATATGATTTAATTGATGTGTGATATTAGGAATATTAAGGTTTGTGTTATCCCGAGTGTATCAAATAAAGCCAATTTTTTTGGAATCAAATTCTAGTCACTCGCCTCTCTGCCACTTGGGACAGTTGGCATAGTTGGCAGGATTCAAACTGGTAATAGGTCCAAACCCAACCGAAAACCTACTAAGAAGTACTCAAGTACTCTGGTCCACCATCTGCGAGGGAAACTCCGAAAGCCACGACTGGGGAAACCTGATTTAAGAGCGGTCAGGTAGCAAACCCACGGCGGAACTTCTGAAAGCCATGACCGGGGAAAACCTGGTCTAAGAGCGGTGAGGCTTATGGTGCGACTAGGTCGATCTAAGCAGTGGTAGTGGAAACCATGGGAAAGCTGCATCGTAGCGGACATTCAAGACTAGCTACAGTGGTAGCGGAACTCCAGATATTGAATGGGCTGTATGGTGGAATGAGGACTTAAGTCAAGAGATGGATGTCGGTGCAAACCTGGACCCTAAATTATATAATTGATTGGTATGATAGGGAACTGAATAAATTGGCTTACAATATTGATAATTATTCCCACATAAAGTGGAACACGCAAATTGTAAAATTAAGAGTGCTCTATAGGACGGCAAAATAACTTGTGAAGGAAAAACAGGAATGAACAAATTTGTAAGTTGTTTAAAAATATGAAATTAGGCAAAGAAGCTAGGGAATTAAAGTCTCAATCTCCATGGAGACAGTGTGAAAAACTGGTACAAGGAAAGATGCCTAAATATAAAAAAGAAACCTCTGTTGAAATCCCAATAAGCGACCCTGAAGTGGTCGCTTCCATATTGGCTAGGACCGAGAAATGGAAAATTCCAGGAATACTATGCAAAATTATAGATGACACAGATAATGACAGACTTAGAGGTAAAAGACTAGTCAGAGAAGCCTTACAGAAATCAAATAATCCTTTCCTTAAGGATATATACGATGAGAATCCCATATCCATTATAAAAAGGGCTGTAACCCCTCAACCCATATGGGGAATGCCCAGGAGAGAGGAACACACGGTTGAGACTCGTGACCTCACCCGTGTTGAGTTGCAACAGTTTAGAATGAACTTTGCACAGAGAGAAATGACAGATGGGGAGTTCCTGGCAAAGCTGTGGCACAACCGAGGAACTGCAGTCCGACTAAGTGCCAAAGGAATGACCAACTTGATAACTATAGCAGAGTACCCACTAGTACAGGAAGACTTGATGGGACTCATAGAAGCTAGCCCAGATGCTGTAATGTCTTTATTCGACTGGGTGTCCCAAGTGGGGATAATAGCTTTCCCCACTTTAGATCTAGGGGACTTTGAAGATAAATGTAGATGGAGAACACCAGAAGAAGGCAGTAAAGCTGTCAGAAAATTAGCAGTATATGCAAAATATATGATCCAGACCCAAATACACACCCTTAAGGACCCAGCTGACGCCTGCTATACGGCGAGTGCTGATAGGTGCACCGGACAGTATGCAGTATCAACTGGCTGCAGTCCTAGCAGGCATGCACCATCTAGTAGAAGTAGTAGAACACCTCAAACAGACTAGAGATATCAAAGAAAAACCCCAGATGACATTTTCTACAACTAAACCCACCACCCTGGCTCCATGGCCCAGATTCTCATTTCCTATCAGGAGAGAATCCAGACCTGTGCCAATTCTGTATGGACGATATAAAAATATCTTGCCAAAAAAATGGGTCACGTTCCCCCACCGCTTATGGCCAAGTGATGAGGGAACTGAATGAAAAGCCCTTGATAAGCAGATCACCCAGTCAAATTTGGCAAAATGTCAGAAACCCATACCAGAGAAGGTCTCTTATGAGAACAGACAGAGGAGACAGAATTCTTCAGGGCAGGACAGAAGGAACTATCACAGAACAACAAATACAAACCCATTTCCAACTGGACCACAAAAACCTATCGGGTGTGTACAACCATTCTGCAGGAAATAGATAATAGACCATTTGTAAATCTCTGTTGTATTATCGGAAAACAAGAATTACACTTACACTTTCTAATAGATACTGGGAGTGAAGTAACTATTTTACAACCATCCCTGTATGGCATAAACTTAAAGGGAGTCCCTGTACAATAATGGGGATAACAGGAAATACCCTAAGGGCTGTAATGGTAGATATAATATTTTTGATGTACAACAGAGACCAGGTGAAGGGTAAAACAGTGTTTGCTGAAACACCAACATGTGTCCTAGGGATGGACAATATGTTAAACATTTTTGGAGAAATGATACCCTTGAGATCCTGTGGGAAATTTCCTAAGATAGAACATTGCACCAATGTAACCTTGGCAGCTGTAAATATTGAACCAGTAGTATTACCTACAATCCCACCATATTTTTACTAAACAGTATTCCTTAAAAGGAGGGCATGAGGACATTAGAAAAACCTTACATGAACTCTTACAGTATGATCACCCACCACCCGTGGGGACAATCACAATGGGTATGCTCTTCTTGATCACAGGAACCAAAAAGCCCTTTATTCCACAAGTCTCAGACTTATATCAAGAACATCAGCCTATCAAAGAGTAGACTACCAGGAAAGTCAGCCTATCAAGGAACAGTCTCCAGGCAGATACCAGGATCGCCTCATGTACAACAGCCAACCAGAGTTACTTCCTAAAACTTGTTTTTGTGTGCAGCTATGTCTGGCAAGCTGCCAGGCGCTATCTTAGAGATCAGGCCAGGGTGCAACTCTGGGGCCCTCAGAGCCCGCCCCTGACATTACAGAAAGATATAATTGAGCAAACACAATTGTTCAATTATAATAGCCCCATTTGGCCAGTAAAGAAACCCAATGGAACTTGGAGATTTACTGTTGATTACAGAAAAATCAACCAATTAACTCCTGCTATGCCCAGCTCATTACCTGATATTGAAGGCATATTTGCAGATATAAAAATCTTTTCACCAAAATTGTTTGTGGCCATAGATTTATCAGATATGATTTTTGGAATACTTTTAGCACCTGAATCCAGAGAAATAACCATATTTACATGGAATGCCCAACAAAATAGATTTAAGAGATTGCCTCAGGGATATAAAAATAGTCCCATCATTGCCCACGCAACCATATAACAAATATTTCCATGGGATAAAATACCAGCTGAAGTTAAATTATTCTCATATGTGGATGATATATTAATTATAGGACAAAATGAAAAGGATTTGAATAAGGGTAAAAGAAATAGTAATTAGGACATTGACAAGCAGGATGGACAATTAATCCAGATAAAATACAGGGTCCTTCCCAATCAGTCAAATTCCTTGGGATCCATTGGACTGCCTTAGGATGCAAGGTAACAGAAAATGTAATTAATAAGATTAGCAACCTAAAACACCCTACTAACAAAACTGAAGGTCAACATTTCATAGGATTGTTTGGATATTGGAGATTGCATTTACCCTTTTTACAAATTACATTGAAACCCATATACAAAATCACAAGGAAAGCAGCAGATTTTGAATGGTCAGATTGCATTTGCTCAAGCTAGAGAATATTTACAATTATACTCCCAACTTTATATTCCACAACCTGCTGATGATATTATCATAGATATATTATTTGTAAATGGACATGGTACATGGGGAATATATATATAAAAAACCCTGGCAATGTGAGACCTTTTGGCTTCTATTGCAAACGCTTTCCTTATGCACCCAACAGATACTCTCTATTTGAAAAACTAGCATGGACCTTATGTACTACCATACAAACGTTAGCACTTTCACTAAAAAATTACAAAATAATAATATGTACACTGATACCACTGCTGGAATGGATAAAGATGAATGAGAAAGACTTAGCATCAGTACCCATGGAATCCAAAGTACTGCTGTGGAAATGGTTCCTACAACAAACATTGCAGGACACTATCCTTAGTTTTTCCAAAACTGTAGGACACCTGAGAGAAGAAATATGTACACTAACCCTTGTACCATCCCCAGTACCCATTAAAGAAGAAATCACATCACCTATAGGACAATGGGGAGCAAATGCCAAGCATGATAATGCATGGCTTACGGATGGCTCATCTACAGTATGTAATAACCAAGTACACTGGAAAGCCATAGCATACAACCCCCATACTAAAACGATCCTTTCAGTCCAGGGGGTGAACAAGTTGGCACAAAGAGTGAAACTGATAGCCACAAACTTAGCAATTCAACATTCCATTTGCAAAAAATTAACAACTATTCATATATTCTCAGACTCATGGTGCATTTGCAATGGTATAGCCATATGGTCAGCTAAATGGCATAAAACTGATTTCTGTATTAATGGTAAACCAGTGTGGGGACAAGAAATTTGGAAAACAATAGCTAATAGCAATCTAAAAATATATGTTGAACATGTTGACGCTTATTCGGGCAAGACAGACTATAAATCCAAACAGAAGTATATAGTTGATCAGTTGTCCAGAACATACACTATTAGACTTACCAATAAAACCCCATGGAAGGTTACTGTATTGGGGCCCACTAAAATTAAACTTTCCAGGAAACCAGAATGGAAAATTAATAATCAACCCTACACTAAAATATATGTTAACGAACTCTAGAGCATTCATAAAGCATTAGGACATTTAGGCACTCATGGCCTATTTCAGCGGAGCACTGAAAGAAACTTAGGTGCCACATGGCACTCCATTAATGAGGCAACCAGAACTTGCCCAGATTGCCCTGGATTACAATTAAGATTCCGGACTAAACCACCAGCAGTTATGGCCTCCCCAATAGTGTTCAACTTTCATGTCCAAATAGACTTTATTGGACCTCTACCCAACAAGAAATATTTCTGCACTATGGAAGACACCAATACAGGCCTAGGCCTGGCTAGATCTTCAACTAAATCAAACCAGATAGCCACTATATTCACACTATGGTCATGGATATCAGCAAATGGTACACCAAGAATAATAAGTTCAGATCAAGGATCATACTTTACCAGAAGCTCTGTACAAAAGCTTGCTAAAGACATGGATATACGGTGGGATTTTCACCTATCTTACAACCCTACTGCAGCAGGTTACGTGGAATATTTCAATGGATTATTAAAAAACAAACTTACTAATCTTAAAGACACACCATTAGACAAAGCAATCCTTGTATCTGTATATGAGTTGAATAACAGACAACGTCTGCATAGACACTCATCATTTGACTAAGCATTTCCTCCTAGGTGCCCAGAAATACCTGAAGTCGAAGAGTCTCCAAGAATTCTGCTGGATAAGTGCATCTGACGATCAAGAGATGATAAAACAATCTCACCGGCTGATATTCTCACCAACAGTTCAGGTGATACCATATGGACTTCCAACGCAAAAGGAGAACTACAACTCACTAAACTTAAAGATTGCACCCCTCAATAATGCCAAGTTTTTTTCAACTTCAGATATGCATATGTGCACTTATATACACCATCATACTCATAGCTCTGATGTATGCAGCATTTTTACTTACAATGCTTTACACATGGTGCCTCACAGTCAGAAATTGCCACAATGACAGAAAACATGTGTGTGGCCAATTTACAAACTATACCATATGCCCCCTAGATAGCATTTTTTATTAGTATACTTACTTCTGCCTTTTCTCAGCCACATTAATGCTGATTCTACTTCTACAACTACTACAACACCTCCTATAACATCTAACCCTACTACAAATATATTGCAACAAAAACCTAAATATCCCTCATTTAATCACACATCATACCTCCATACATTTATTAAACAATACATTGTTCCCAGAGGACACATACCACACTTCTGGAGAAGTAATCCATGACTTTATAACCATACAGCATATACCCAAGCATTTTGGAATAAATATCAATTTTGTGCACAGAAGCATAGCTTTATATACTCCATGAAATGTTTACCGTACCATCAAGCAAACATCAGTGGACAGTACTCACCAGTATTCCATTCCATAGATGATGACCCTATTAACACCAATCTTCTGGAAAGTAACCCACTATGATGTCATAATATGAAAATAGTACAAGAAAATTGGGGGTCTCATCCGAAGTAGAATGGAAGTGTAGTGGAAGACATATTCTTCAACTACAGACAGTTTACACCTCAGTATTGGATCCAGTCAATATCACATTCAAAAATTATGCATATATAACAATGGTACCGGTATGGAAAGATGATGATACAGACTTCACATGCCAAAAAGCTATGAAGTTTTCTCTTCCAAATCAGATGTTCCAGTTATGGGAAAATGAAGACCCACAAGATTTCAACTATTATTATGATGATTACAATGATTTTGATTTTGAAGCTGACGATGAGGAGGAGGACAATACACTTAGTTCCACATCATCTAGTTCTACTAGCTCAACACTACCAGCCCCAACTCACCAACCATCAAACTGTATAATTGGATGCATACTGGAACAAGGATTAACTTCTTAGAACCAATCTTCAGATGTCCTCCACTAATAAGTGAACCATTTGGTTCACATTTTTGCCCAGAAAATATAACTGTGTTATTTGGAAAGTTAAATCTACACTTTAATGCATCTAACATTGTGGATGACTTAAAGGGAAAATTGAGTAATTTGGCCAAAATAACTTGTATTGCGAATTTTCCTAACTTACCAATATTTGGAAGATTTGAATTGTTAAATGCCTATCGACCAGACCTAACAATCAAGAATGAATCCTTCTTACCAATTTCAGACTGGTGGAACATAATGACTTTGGGCACACAAACATGGAGATATCCCATTGTACTTACAGACACTATTCCACAACCATATCCAACACCCTTGAGAGACAGTCACTTTCAATATACACCCATTGACCTTCAACCATATGTTTGAGATCCGTTTTTGCAGATATCACCAATCATCATTTGGAAAATGTGACGGTAACTTTTGCAACCCAAGGATTAACATGCATACCACAGATCCAGCCCTTTAACTGTTCTGACACAGCAAGGCATACAAGATGTAGATTAAAAAGTGAAGACTATTGCTGGAACATCACAACTGACACATTTCCTAATTATTTCAATGTTACCTTCCATGCAGCCTTCTCCAACTTTTCAGACAATGATGACATGCAAAAAGTCTTCATGGAACTGTCAACTATGCCATTATTAATGGCACAGACACTGATTTTGAAGATCTTACTCTTAAGGAAGAACAAAGGCGATCCAAGATGGCGGCCTAGAGGGAGACTGCACCCCCAGTCGCTCCAGAACCCTGGAGTTAAGAAGGGGAGGCATTGAGAGACTCGGACTGAAATAGAGCCACGGGTGAGTCTGCCCACTGGGTAAAGCTCGGTACAGGTGGCAGGCCCAGATAGAGGTGGCTTATTGGAGCCGGGCAGGGCAGCTAGAGTCTTCCCAAGGTAGCCTTCCACACTCCGGCAGTGGGCTCCTCCCACACGGCCAGCTGCACGGCGCAGGCCCACAGTGAGAGCATTTCCGCACAGAGCCAGTTACAAACCGTGGAACCAGTAGGGGGCTAGGGGCAGTTTTCTTCGAATGAGATGCTTTATCAGATTCCTCCAAGACATCAAGCTACTGAAGGCTGGGAGGTGATACACTGGAAATCTACCGGGACACTATAAGCCAGTAGCGGAAAACTGCAATATCTCAGGGTCCCACTGACAACTGACCAATATGAGAAAACAAGGGAAGAAAATGTCCCAAACAAACCTAGATACTACATCAATAAAACCCAATGACAGCACAGCAGAAGAAATGTCAGAAAGGGAGTTCAGAATGTACGTAATTAAAACGATCAGGGAAGCTAATGAGGAGATGAAAGAGCAAATGCAGGCATTGAAGGAGGAGATGAAAGAGCAAATGCAGGCATTAAATGATCGCACCAATCAACAGTTAAAAGACCAAATACGGGACGCAAGAGATCATTTCAATAAAGAGTTAGAGATACTGAAAAAAAAACAAACTGAAATCCTTGAAATGAAGGAAACAATAAACCAAGTTAAAAACTCCATAGAAAGCATAACTAATAGGATAGAACACCTGGAAGACAGAACCTCAGACATTGAAGACAAATTATTTAATCTTGAAAGCAAATTTGGCCAAACAGAAAAGATGGTAAGAAATCACGAACAGAATCTCCAAGAACTATGGGATATCCTGAAAAGGCCAAATTTAAGAATTATTGGGATTGAGGAAGGCTTAGAGAAACAAACCAAAGGAATGAACAATCTATTCAATGAAATAATAACAGAAAATTTCCCAAATCTGAAGAATGAAATGGAAACCAAGTACAAGAGGCTTATAGAACTCCAAACATACAAAATTACAACAGACCCACACCAAGGCACATTATTATGAAAATACCTAACGTACAAAATAAAGACAGAATTTTAAAGGCCGCGAGAGAAAAGAATCAAATTACATTCAGAGGGAAGCCAATAAGAATATCAGCAGATTTTTCAATCCAGACCCTAAAAGCTAGAAGGGCCTGGAACAACATATACCAAGCCCTGAAAGAAAACGGATGCCAACCAAGAATCTTATACCCAGCAAAACTTACCTTCAAATTTGACGATGAAATAAGATCCTTCCATGATAAACAAAAGCTAAAGGAATTTACAAAAAGAAAGCCAGCATTACAGAACATTCTCAGCAAAATATTCCATGAGGAAGAGATGAAAAACAACGATGCAAATCAGCAACAGGAGGTGCTAGCCTAAAGGAATAGCCAAATAAAGGAGAAACCAAATCATGTCAAAAACAAATATGAGTCAATCGACTGGGAATACAAATCATATCACAATAATAACCCTGAATGTTAATGGCCTGAATTCATCAATCAAAAGACACAGACTGGCAGATTGGATTAAAAAGAAAAATCCAACAATATGCTGCCTGCAAGAGACTCACCTCATAGAAAGAGACACCCATAGACTAAAGGTGAAAGGATGGGGAAAAACATACCATGCACACACAAAAAACCTGGAGTATCCATCCTCATCTCAGATAATGTGGACTTCAAACCAAAACTAGTCAGAAGAGATAAAGAAGGACATTACATGCTGCTTAAGGGAAGCATAAATCAGCAAGACATAACAATCATAAATATCTATGCCCCGAACATTGGCTCATTCACGTACGTCAAACAAATCCTTCTCAATTACAGAATTCAAATAGACCACAACACAATAATACTAGGCGATTTTAACACACCTCTCTCACCACTGGATAGATCGTCCAAACAAAAATTGAATAAAGAAACTATAGATCTCAACAACACAATCAGCAATTTAGACTTAACGGACATATATAGAATATACCATCCAACAAAGAACGAATACACTTTCTTCTCAGCAGCACATGGATCCTTCTCTAAAATAGACCATATTTTATGCCACAAAGCTACTGTTAGCAAATACAAGAAGATAGAGATACTACCTTGTACTCTATCAGATCATAATGGATTGAAATTAGAAATAAATGACAGAATAAAAAACAGAAACTTCTCCAATACCTGGAGACTAAATAATACACTATTATATGATGAATGGATAACAGAAGACATCAGGAGGGAAATAAAAAAATTCTTAGAAGTAAACGAGAACAAAGACACATCATATCAAAATCTCTGGGACACTATGAAAGCAGTACTTAGAGGAAGATTTATTTCATGGGGTGCATTCAAAAAAAGAAGTAGAAATCAACAAATAAACGACTTAACACTACAGCTCAAAGCACTAGAAAAAGAAGAGCAGACCAATACCAAAAGTAGTAGAAGACAGGAAATAGTTAAAATCAGAGCCGAAATCAACGAAATCGAAACAAAAGAAACAATTGGAAAAATTAACAAAATAAATAGTTGGTTCTTTGAAAAAATAAATAAAATTGATAAACCCTTAGCCACACTAACAAAGAGAAAGAGGGAGAAAACTCAAATTACTAAAATTCGGAATGAACAAGGAAACATCACAACAGACACGAGTGAAATACAAAACATAATTAGAAGCTATTTCGAAAATCTATACTCCAACAAAACAGAAAACCTCGAAGACATCAACAAATTTCTAGAGACATATGAACTACCTAAACTGAACGAGGAGGACATACACAACTTAAATAAACCAATTTCAAGCAATGAAATAGAAGAGGTCATCAAAAGCCTACCAACAAAGAAAAGTCCAGGACCAGATGGGTTCTCAGCCGAGTTCTACAAAACCTTTAAAGAAGAGCTCATTCCAATACTTCTCAAACTATTCCATGAAATAGAAGAGGAGGGAACCCTACCAAACTCGTTCTATGAAGCCAATATCACCCTGATACCTAAACCAGACAGAGACACATCGAGGAAAGAAAATTTCAGACAAATATCCTTAATGAATATCGATGCAAAAATTCTCAACAAAATTTTAGCAAATCGCATACAAATATATATTAAAAAGATAGTGCACCACGATCAAGTGGGTTTTATCCCAGGGATGCAAGGTTGGTTCAACATTCAGGAAATCAATAAATGTCATTCACCATATCAACAGACTTAAAGTGAAGAATCACATGATTATTTCAATAGATGCAGAAAAAGCATTTGATAAAATACAGCATCCCTTCATGCTCAAAACACTAGAAAAAATTGGGGTAGTGGGAACATTCCTAAACATTATAAAGGCAATCTACGCTAAGTCCATGGCTAATATCATTCTAAATGGTGAAAAACTGAAAGCGTTCCCCCTAAAAACTGGAACAAGGCAGGGATGCCCTCTTTCACCGCTTCTATTCAACATCGTCCTTGAGACTCTAGCCAGAGCAATCAGACAAACCAAAGAAATTAAAGGGATACGAATAGGAAAAGAAGAACTCAAACTATCCCTGTTCGCTGATGACATGATTATATATTTAGAGGAACCTGGAAATTCCACCAGAAAGCTTTTAGAACTCATAAGTGAATTCAGTGAAGTAGCAGGTTACAAGATCAATGCTCATAAATCCAATGCATTTTTATACATAAGTGATGAATCTTCAGAAAGAGAAATTAGGAAAACTACCCCATTCACAATAGCATCGAAAAAAATAAAATACTTGGGAATCAATCTCACAAAAGAGGTGAAAGACCTCTACAATGAGAACTACAGAACACTAAAGAAAGAAATTCAAGAAAACCTTAGAAGATGGAAAGATCTCCCATGTTCCTGGATAGGCAGAATTAATATTGTCAAAATGGCTATACTACCTAAAGTGCTATACAGATTCAATGCAATTCCAATTAAAATCCCAATGATGTACCTTGCAGAAATAGAGCAAGCAATTATGAAATTCATCTGGAAGAATAAAAAACCTAGAATAGCTAAAGCAATCCTCAGTGGCAAGAGCGAAGCAGGGGGTAATGCAATACCAGATCTTCAACTCTACTACAAAGCAATAGTAACAAAAACGGCATGGTATTGGTACCAAAATAGACAGGTAGATCAATGGTACAGAATAGAGGACATGGACACAAACCCAAATAAATACAATTTTCTCATACTAGACAAAGGTTCCAACAATATGCAATGGAGAAAAGATAGCCTCTTCAACAAATGGTGCTGGGAAAACTGGAAAACCATATGCAATAGAATGAAATTAAACCCCTATCTCCCACCCTACACAAAACTCAACTCAAAATGGATCAAGGACCTCGGAATCAGACCAGAGACCCTGCATCTTATAGAAGAAAAAGTAGGTCCAAATCTTCAACTTGTTGGCTCAGGATCAGATTTCCTTAACAGGACTCCCATAGCACAAGAAATAAAAGCAAGAATCAAAAACTGGGATAGATTCAAACTTAAAAGCTTTCTCTCAGCAAAGGAAACTATCAGAAATGTGAAGAGAGAGCCTACAGAGTGGGAGAATATCTTTGCCAACCATACCTCAGAGAGAGCGCTAATTTCCAGAATCTATAAAGAACTCAAAAAACTCTACACGAAGAATACAAATAATCCAATCAACAAATGGGCTAAGGAAATGAACAGACACTTCACAGAAGAAGATGTACAAGTAATCACCAGATATATGAAAAAGTGTTCAACATCCCTAGTAATAAGGGAAATGCAAATCAAAACTACCCTAAGATTTCATCTCACCCCAATTAGAATGGCGATTATCAAGAATACAAGCAACAATAGGTGTTGGCGAGGATGTGGTGAAAAAGGAACACTCATACATTGCTGGTGGGGTTGCAAATTGGTGCAGCCACTCTGGAAAGCAGTGTGGAGATTCCTCAGAAAGCTTGGAATGGAAACACCATTTGACCCAGCTATCCCACTCCTTGGCCTATACCCAAAGGACTTAAAATCAGCATACTACAGAGATACAGCCACATCAATGTTCATTGCTGCTCAATTCACCATAGCCAGATTGTGGAACCAACCTAGATGCCCTTCAGTTGATGAATGGATAAAGAAACTGTGGCATATTTATACAATGGAATATTACTCCGCAATGAAGAATGATAAAATTATGGCATTTGTAGGCAAATGATCGAAATTGGAGAATATCATGCTAAGTGAGATAAGCCAATCTCAAAAAACTAAAGGTCGAATGATCTCGCTGATAAGCGGATGAGGACATATAATGGGGGGTGGGAGGGGCTAGCATTAGGTTTAGGGTTAGGTTTAGAGTTAGGCTAAGGACAGCGGCAAGAATGAAGGAAAGAAGGACTGTGTAGAGGGAAAAGAGGGGTGGGAGGGGTGGGGGGAGGGGAAAGATAAAATAAACATCATTACCCTATGTAAATGTAAAAAAAAAATAAAAAAAATAAAACAAACACAAATAATTTACAGCTAAAAAAAAAAAAAAGGAAGAACAAATGCTGGGCACAAACAGAACTTCATTTAAAATACATATATCTCCTGGTGGTATTGGTTAACATTTGCCAATACATCAGAACATTGAAAGGTAACTTCTATTGGAATATAAACTATTTCATTTTTCACAACAGATTCAATGCCTCCAACCCTTCCAATATTAACCTTCATTTTTGACCTTTGAATCTTACCAATGGATTAACACCCAAATTCCTGCTCCTAATTTTAAACAAAAGTGACTTACCACTCCAGATTGAATTTGCCAGTGGACCAAAACCTTATCCATGATTAGTCAGACACCACCTACAACCATACTTCCTCTATGACTACACACCAATTTTTAATCTTTCTAACATTTATGCCTTAAACCTACCAAAAAATTGCATAATGTATCTTGCCCTACTCCGAAATGTATGAAACCAATTACAGATCATATATGCTTGAAATTTATGCATTGAGAATTGCAACACCCAGAATCGCTACTATTTGGCATTCCTCTGGACATTTATAATTCATCTCTCATTAACCACACTTACAGAATTGATGGAACACGAAGACCACTTACACCTCCCATCAGTCTTCTTGGATATCAACCACCCAGATTAGAGGAAACTATATTAAAGACAGATATGGATTGTGATTTATAACACACCATAATATCTCATTATGCCATACAAGAAGCTGATAATAGGAACATAAAATGGTGATGACCACAGGTACGGACTTCAGTGGATGGTCATATAAAACTCCAATTGGAAAACTCCCTTACTACTTTTACATGCTTGCACCAGAATTGAATAATCAATGGTATGTCTATGATATGGTGTCACACTCTATCTTACATAATCAAATTGATTCTAAATACCATTTGAGACCACTTCAGGGTGCAGTATATACATACAAGATGACACACGAAGACTGCTATTGGAAACAGATGGGGTAGAATCTTGCCTGATACACTGCGGTTGCTTTAATGAAACACACTCTTGGATCACCACACATTGTAAAAGAGCTGTATTGAATCCCCCATGGCAAACTCCTGAGGTAACCCGTGCCCCTGCATTTCAACCTATTTTACATAAACCAGTTAGATTGCTGGTTAAACCCATGATAACACCCATTTTCCTGAAACTGGATCTAGGACATATGACACAGCAAGATTCTCAATTGTGTGCTCATACTCCGGTACTGGCACCCAACCTATATTACAACTTACATGGAGCAAGAAACCTCAGAAGACCATTGCAATTTGCAGCAGTAGGTGCCCTCGTTGCTGGAGCAGCCATTGGAGGTGCAATTGCAGGTGCCATGGTCACAGATATTCAAGTATAGATTACTACATTGAAGACACTGTCAGAACAATAAACTAGAGCATAAGCCTCTGTCTTCAAGGGACTATATTCAGCTTCTGCCTTAATACAAAAATTACATCTGGAACAGGAGATACTCAGGAAATAATTAATGGCATATCATGACACAACAAGAGATGCTTTGAACGCACTCAATGAAGCTGTTAAAAACTTACAAACAACTCAAGAATGCCAACATATACAGGCACTCTTTCAACAAGCAAACCAGAAAATTACCAACTTATTTCTGACAGGAAAAGGACTTGAAACACCATACTCTGTATCTATTTTAGACCCTTCTAAGGAATCCTTTTGTGAAAATGGACACTGTGAAATACACCTATGGGACATATGTACTTCAACAGCCATAGTAGGATACTTTACTCACAACACTCCACAATACATTGAAGGAAAATGGATTGTCCCATATGATAACTTCATTTGGGCAGAGTTAAACAAGAAAAGTTGGTTTATACCTACTTCTGATTTATATCCTATAGGAAAGAATACCTACATGTATACAGGACTCTCAAAAATAGAGGACATTGGGAATTACAGAATACTTACTTGCCACTACAAACACAGTATGGCAAAATGTCACAAAAGCAGGCATGTTCAAATACTCATTATCAGAAGGATGCCACATTACACAGATCATTATGAAAGTATTTCACCATAGTCTCCAGAAAGGAGTAGTAACTGAATTAACATACATATCTAACCACACGTTTTGAATTAACCATTATTTCAAAACAACTACCACCGAATCAGAAACATACAATACAGTATGAAAATCCATCAATAAACTGAATTGGATATTCCAACAAAATGAAAAACCCTTACAACAGGTACACAAGGACATAGTGCATGAGATAAAAACACTTCAACACACAGCCGACAATATGAAAATGATCGTTCAACAGAATATACTTACCAGAGATTACATACAATGGAACATTCATAGCAACTGCTCTTTTCTCAACTTCTTTAAGAGAACCTTTACAGGAGACATGGCATGTATTACATGATGGAACCCTTGGCACTGGATCAAGTAAGCAATATACTTCCTTGCCTTCTTGATCATTGCACTGTTAACCTTCAAAATTGTACTCTTGTTGCAGACAATTTGCAAGCAACGAATTCAGAAAGTAGGAAAAGAAGATTATCTTTCATGCACCGAGTTCCATGGCATCATATTATTAGGACCATCAACAGGAACCAGTTAAGACATCACAACCATTGCGCTCTCTGTTATGAATTCCATGTTAGTAAATTTTTTGTGATTGCAGCCCAGAAATACTACTCACACAATTTCCCCCTGATTAGGAAACTTATTTCCATCACTTCATCCTGGGAGACTGATTACCCACTCTGTGATCAAGGATACTCACAATTATCAATCCAAGCACCGTTACCAACACATATTATTATTAACCATATATGGAACCATTCTGCCAACATGATATCTGATGAGGATATTATCATGTTGGGAAGACATAAAATTAACTTTACTATCCCTTTTTATTTAGGTACACTTACTAGTACATATGTGGCTAAGAAAGCCTCTTCAGGTTCCTTGATTTGGTTTGAATATGCTGATAGATGCATGGGAGAATAATGGCCAAGAATGGATAAGTTTTATGATCTAAGACCAATATTATGGAAGTTACAATCATGTAACAATTTTCAATTACCTTGGGAAACAAATGAAATTACCACATTAAAAAATAGTGCATCATTGTTTGAATGTGCTACCAGAAACCTAATATGACCTTATGTTACATATTTATGGAAGCTTATGTATATCCATTTTACTACCCCTGGACTTACTGATATGCCTCTCAAGAGATTGACATTTGTACGACAGGACCCTTATGATAATGAGGCCCTGCCAGAAATTGAACATTGGTTTACTAACATATAACTTCTCTCTCTATTTTTAGCAATATTCTCAATAATAAACTACGTGTATACTTCCAATTAGACAACTGGAACAATGCACATTGCAGTCTGTAATTCCTCAAAATACACTCTACAGAATTGTAATATCTAAATGGTATCATAGACTTTTTGGACTTACCAACTTTATGCCTAATACATTGGAATTTCTCCCATTACTCTATTTATTCCCATCCTATGTCGACTAGGTGTGATTTTGAAACAATTATGCTACAAACATTCACTGATGTAATTATATTGATTGCTGTGATATTTTATGTGTGCATGTGCCTTTACATTTGTGTGTACTTTATGCATAGATTTAATTTTAGGCCTCAATGAAATCCCACGCATTACACGGGGACACCCTGGAGACCTGGGGGTGGACTGAAAGGAGCAGATTTGGATGTCTGATGAATAAATGACAAGCTCCTAGTGGACAGCAAGCCAAAAAGACATAAGTGTCACGAGAGCACTGCACCAAGGAGATAAGACACCATCTGGACCAGAATTGGGAACAAGCCAAGAAGGGTATATAAACTCCCCCCTCAGACAGTTCCTCTGCTCAGCCCAGATCTCTACACAAATCCACATCACCCAGGTTCACGAGCCCCACTGATCATCCATCCCTCAAGACCACTGAGACTCCACTGCTGTGATGACTTCACAGCCAGTGGAGCCTGCCTGTCCTTGATTCCCAGACAATTGGCCGGAGGAAGTTCCGAGACCAGCCGTGGTCTTCCCTCCAACTAAGATAACATTGCATTCGAGATTGTCGGAACCAACAAGGCAGAGAGGACTTTGGGCTATTTGATTGAGGTGTGTTTATTTGCCATATGATTTAATTGATGTATGATATTAGAAATATTAAGGTTTGTGTTATCCCGAGTGTATTAAATAAAGCCAATTTGTTTGGAACCAAATTCTAATCACTCACCTCTCTGCCGCTCGTGACACTCACCCTCCTTCCTTCTCCTTCCAGTACTGGGGATTCAACCCAGGCCTGTTGTACTTGAGGGAAGTGCTCTGCCTCTGAGCTATATTCCTAGATGCATGGCTCTTTTTAAATTTACAATTGCTCCAGTGATTGTAGCTTCAGATAATTAATAATCTGAGCATATTTTGAGAAGGCATATCTCAAGACTCCTTGAGTTGTAGAAGGTACTCTGTTTATGGTTCTCCTTCCTTCCATGCAAAGTGTCATTTATTTAATTTTTAAAAGATTTTTAAATGTTACATGTCTTTATACTTTTTAAAATTGATTTTCATGAGGTGCTGAGGATTGAACCCAGTGCCTCACACATAGGCAAGAGCTCTACCAGTGAGCTACAACCTCAGCCCTCTTGAATTTTTTTTCTTTTTTTGGGTTATAGTTGATACAATAACTTTGTTTTATTTATCTTTAAATGTGCTGAGAATCAAACCCAGTGCCTCACACATGTCAAGCAAGTGTTCTCCTGCTGAGTTGCAACCTCAGCAAACACACATTCCAAAGTACTGGGGATAAAGCTCACTGGTAGAGTATTTGCCCAACAAACTGGAAGGCACTTGGTTTGCTGCCTTCACCCCACACTGCCAACAAAAAGTCCCAAACAAATAACAACAAAAACACCACATGGTACCACCATCATTGACATTCACATCTATGATGACTTTACTGTCCTTACAACACTGAAATATCTCAACACAGGAAGCCTCATTTTTTTAGGAAGTTTTATTTTCCACACATGTTGTGCATGTATTTTACCAAAAATTAATTTGCCATTTGACTTAGATTTTAGAATTAGTAGATTTAAAGAGGTGTGTGTGTGTTCTGTGCATATCTGTCATGTAACATGCACCAGATTTGTGTTACCTAAATTAAAAATCTCAAAATTATCTTGTTTGTGGTTTTTAAATTTTTTCTTCTTCACTCAGAATAGCAGCCCAAACTTATTTCACTTATACAGTTGTATTTTCTTTAAGAAGAATAAATAAAAAAAAACCAATGAATCATCATTTTCTTGAATCTCACATGCACCCAATGCATATATATTAAGCATTTGCTGTAGATTGCCTAGTAAAATACTAAGGCTAGGCTTATTTTACACATGGTCTATTGAAGCCTGATGTTTATTAGAGAAAGCATCATTATTATAAATATTTGATATATGTGCAGCCAGGAATAGCAGCACATGCCTGTCATGGGTGTCATGGTGGCACAGCAACTCAAGAGGCTGAGGCAGGAGCTCTGGAGTTCAGTTAACCTCAGCAACTTAGTGAGACCCTAAGTAAATGAATTATTGAATAAATTAAGTAAATAAGTAAATAAATAAATAAATAAATAAATAAATAGGGCTGGGGATGTGCCTCTGTGCTCAAGTGCCCCTGGGTTCCATCAAAAAAAAAATTAAAGAAAAAAATCATTTTGTCCTTTTTGTTTATTTCTCTTTCAACCTCACCCAGGCCCTAAGAGCTATCATTCCACTATCTCAGGGAAGAAGTATTTTACTCTTTTTTTTAAACTTATTTGCTGATAGACCTTTATTTTATACATCTATTTATATGTGGTGCTGAGGATAGAACCCAGTTTCGCACACATGTGAGGCAAGTGCTGTACAACTGAGTCACACTCCCTGCCCAAGAGTGTTTTATTCTAAACCTCTGGTAGTGACAGGTACAGGGACAACTTCTTGGGATGTGGGGTGGGCTGGACCTGGAGGTAAGGGTATATTCTGACTTAAATGACAGAGTGGAATTAGGATTCTTTGCCAAAGGCAGGGGAGAGCCACCAGAGACATCATCTGGGGCATGGTTGAGGCTCAGAAACTTGATCAGATAACAAGGATGAAAGTAGTGTCTCCCTACTCATTGCTTCAAGTACAGTATATAAGAAAAAAAGAAAAAAAGAAAAGACCAAACCAGGCATGGTGGCCCATGTCTGCCTATTTCCAATGGAGTTGGGAGGCTAAGGAAGATAGGAAAATCTGCAAGTTCAAGACCATCCTCAGCAATTTAGTGTGACCCTATGCAACTTAGTGAGACCTCATCTCAAAGTAAAAAATAAAAAGGGCTGGGAATGTGACTGAGTGATAAAGTGTCCTTGTGTTCAATGCCCAGTAACAGCAACAACAAAAAAAGAAAAGACCAGAAAGAAGCCCCATCCCTTCTTTTTCCCTGAAACTTGTATAACTGATCCATTTCTTCTTCCTCAGCAAGAGTTAGATGTCTATAGAAGTAAACAAACATGAAGGCCAGGGATTGGGGATCAGTTCAGCCATGATAGAGCATGCACAAACTGTTGAGCATGCCAGAGGACCTTGGTTGGATTCCTGGGGACCTACAACAAAGAAACAAAGGAAACAGTAATACCAAAAAAAAAAAAAATACATGAAATACAGTTGATTCTGTTAGCATAAAAAGACCAGGCCAGATGGATGCAAACTTTATGAATCATCTGTTTATAATGAAACAGAGTTTCATGCCTTTGATGAACCCACTTTCTTAGTGCAAAATGAACCACTGAAAAAAGGAAAGGACTAGGTTTTTACAGGTTATTCTGAGAGGTGACTTAATGAGCATGTCAGCTTGGACACTCAGAAATTTGGGATCTGTTTTTCTGGACAAAACTGGAAGGGTCTGGGGTCCGCAGTCAACTTGAACACTCAGGAAACAGGTTTTTGAGAATTTGAAATTTTGTATTGGGCAATATTTTTATTTGGAGAAGAGCTGAGACTCTGGGATCAACTTTCAGTGTTTATGTCTTTCCCTTCATTATATTGTTGCTGGGAAAGGATTTATTCTTTGGCTTCTTTTCTAGGGATTGTTCTGTCATTGAGAAAAATGAACTGGGAAAGCTTTCAATATATGGCTTTCTTTTTCATTCCCTTTTCTCAGATCTCACCATTCTGGGCTTTTTTTTTTTTTTTTTTTTTTTTCTTATCCAAATTTTAGACTCTGAAAGGAAGGGGAAAATTGGACATTGAGATCTCTAGTTTTGTGCTGGTGATACTGCTGGTTATTGTTGATGAATTTTGCTTCCTCAAATGTTGAAGTTTGAACATTAGATAAGCAGACTGATGCAAGCATATAAAGCAGGTTTTATTTAAAAGTAGTAACACAGATTTCTCCCAAAAGAGAGAAGGAGGCCTTCATTAGTATTCTCTGTAAGGCAGCTTGGGACCCGTGGCGATAGCAACTGCTGTGCAATCCCACTGAACTGCCGGCCCCTCGCTCAACTTGCCAATAGCTCCCAGAAAAATGAACCGCAGACACGAGGTCTCACGCAAGAGACTTTATTATGTGAATGACTAACACGTCCACTCAGAGTGAAAAGAAAGGAAAAAAGAGAAAGATGGCATGTGCACTTCTCCCAGATATTGGAATCTCCCGGGCAGGAAGGAACGAATAGCAGAGGAGAATACTTGCAAGCTGACTGATAAACCAATAGCTATTTAGCATGTTAGGATGTAAAGTGAGAAGCAGGAAAATGGCAGCAGCATGAGCTGGAAATTCCTGTAATGCAAGAGGCGGGCAGAGCGAAGATTGATAGGTGGTGGGGAGGCGGAGTATCGACTTTATATTACATTCTCCTCTCCCAAGATAGAGATAGCACCCTGCATCTTTCTTTTTCTTTTTCTATTTGTGGTGCTGAAGTCAGATTAAGGACAGGTAGTTAGTGTAGAAATAGGGGATCGGGTCAAATCGAGGAAATAAAGCCATGAAACCATCTGCCTCTGGAAGTTGTAGTCTACCCCTGGAAGAATGAAATGTCAAGGATCTCTGGAGCCCATTGATTACCAAATTTACCTGCCTTTATCAAGGACTGCAATCATGGAACTACTAATTAATGCCCCCTGAGCCCTTATCTGCCTGAATCATTTTGGTTTTCATTCTTTGATATAACTTTGATTTTGGTATCAGGGGTCTACTAGTTTCATAGAATTAGTTTGTAAGCATCTCTTAATTTTATATATTATGCAAAAATTTGAGGAGGATTGATATTAGTTCTTTAAGAATCAGGTAGAACTTAACTGAGAATCCATCCAATCCTAAACTTTACTGTTTAGTACATGTTTTACAGCTTCTTCAATTTCATTAGTAAAATTTGGCCTTTTCAAATTTTCTAGATTCTTCTGATTCAGTTTGGTTAGGTCATACATATCTAGGACTCTTCTAACACATTGGAGTATAAGAACAATGTACTCTCTGATACTCCTTTCTATTTCAGTAGGGCTTTTGGTGATATTTTCATCATGGATTTAAAATTTTTTCATTGTCTTCTCTTTAATTAGCTGAGCTAAAAATTTATCAAATTAGTTTAGTGTTTCAAAAAACCAACTTTTTTCAATGATTTTTTAATTGTTTTTATAATGTCAAATTTATTGAGTTAGACTCCGATTTTATTTCCTGGGATCTAATGATACTGTTATGGATATATTATTCTTTGACTAGGGTCTTGAGATATAATGTTAGTTTATTTATTTGGTGTCTACCTGTTTGTTTAATAAATTAGCTCAATAAT
This sequence comes from Sciurus carolinensis, assembly GCF_902686445.1. Classification (NCBI taxonomy): domain Eukaryota; kingdom Metazoa; phylum Chordata; class Mammalia; order Rodentia; family Sciuridae; genus Sciurus; species Sciurus carolinensis. Next base: position 1,422,256 of record NW_025920132.1, read on the forward strand.
ATAATCTTCCCTCTTATGTCCTCCTTCATAGTGGTCCAGAAGTTTTGATATGTCATACCATATTCTCACTTAATTCTAAGTATTGTTTTTAATTTCACCACTGTTCACACTGCAATCAATTCATCATTCAATAAAATGATTTGGAATTATTTAATTTCCAGGTATTTTGGGTATTTTCTACTTTTTGTCTTATAATTGAATTCTAATTATATTTTGCAAAATGTTTCATGTGCTAAGTAGAAGCTATATTCAGTCACTGATGGATTAAATATTCTCTATATATCTGTTAAGTCTTGATTTTTTTTTAGTTGTACAGCATTTTTATTTATTTATTTATTTTGGATTATCTATCTAATGTTGAGAGGGGTGTGTTAAGCTTATCCAGTATTATGGTGTTTTGGACTATATGATTCTTGATGTTGAGAAAAGTTTCTTGATATATGTAGTTGCTACTTTTAGGACATACATGTCAATGACTGTTTTCTTCTTGTATTATTCACTTACGCAGAATAAAATGGCCTTCTTTGTCTCTTCTGACTAATTTTCCTTTCAAGTCCAATTTATCTAAGAAAAGAAACCTCTGTTTAGGAAGACAACATGAATAATATATTTTCCCCAAACTTTCATCTTCATTCTCTGGATATCTTTCTTTATGTGTAAAGTCTTTTGAAGACAGCATAAAATTGTGCCTTATTTTTCAATTCAATCTGCAAGTCTATGGCTTTTTTGATGAATTTAGACATTTTGTGTTCAGTGTTATTGAAAGATGCTTTTTTTTCCTGTCATTTTGGTTTATTTATAATTTTTAACTTGAGCTGAGTCTCCTTTGAGTATCCTTTTAGTGTTGTTTCTGCTTGATTTTTTTGTTTTTTCTCCATGTATTTTTGAAATATTTCATTAAGTATCTTTTGCAGTGTCAGCTTTAAGTTGTGAATTCTTTTAAATTATATCATGAAAATTTCTTATGTTATCTTTGAGTCAAAACCTTAATTTTCTTTATATAGAATGTTTGGTTGACATCCATTTTCTTTAGAGTTTGGTGTATAATATTTTAAAGTCTCCTACTTTTTAGGATCTGGGTTAAAAGAATCAGCTGAGATTTGCATTGTTTTTTCTCAAAATGTGACCAGTCTTTTTCTCTTGCTGCTTGTAAGATTTTATTTTCTGTATGTTGACATTTTCAAAATGATGTGCCTTGAAATGGGACTCTTACAATTTTGTATATCTGGAGTTTTGTATGCTTTCTGTATATAATTTTCCATTTTATTTTTAAGATTTTGAAATTTTTCTGATGTTATTTTATTGTAAACATTATACAGTATTTTGTCTGTATTTCAGAGCCTTTATCTTAAAATTTCCTTGCATAATCCCTTAACATCTTTTATCTGTAATCATCTTCTTTAAAGATTATATACTTTGTCTTCAAGTCCTGATAATCTATCTTCCATGTGGTCTAGTCCGTTGGTGATGAGTTCCATTGGATTTTATTTTGATTTATTAATACCTTCATTTTGAAAATTTCCAATTGATTCTTCTTTAGGATCTATATCTCCTTATTGAAGTTACATTTTAATACCTGTATTTCCTATCTTAATTTATTTATTTTGTCATCTTTTACCACATAGATTAGTTGAACCATGAACTTTCTGAATTCCATCTCTGGACTTTCCTCCATTGTTGTGTCAATAGAATCTGTTTTTGAGGTATTTTATGCTTTTTGGTATTTTTCCTTCATTTTTCAAATTGATTGTGTGTCCACCCATCTATCTGGATGGATCCGAAGCAGTAGAGTTTCTACATTATAAGTCTATAGTGCCCCTCTGTTATAATCACCTCACAGTTTGGGGTAAGAGGCCAATGATAGTAAAAATCTTTGCCAAGAATATACAGTAGTAAATTAGGTACTTAGTTTCCTATTTTGACATCTACAGTGTTACTTGGTATAATATGCAGAAATAGAAAGGTCAACAATTTCCATTAGTAAAAAAGTAAATAATCATAAATTATTTGTGGCACAAAGTCAAACAATAGGTGTTGTCTATGACTTCTGCAACATTAATTAGTGCTCTGGCATTGGTGGTAGGGGAAGACATTATATACATCAAGTAGCATTAAGAGATGTTAAGGATCCAATTTGGTATGAGGAAAAAGGAGATAGAAAGGTAGAAAATGTTTGCAATTTTAAAGAATAAATAGGGAAGATGAAATGGTAACATAGTATGTCATGTTAATGAGAAAGAGGGAGACAAAAATAGAAGAAGGAATATAAAGAGTGGGATAGAATTTGGTTGTTCACAATAGAAAAGGAAGAGGAGGAAAGAGAAATTGAGAATGCAGTGGTGGAAAAAATTATCAAAAAAATCAAACTATGCTAATCAAAAACCTTGACCCTCAAAAAACTGACCATGAAAAATAACAACCTTCAACAAAAAGGCTATAAGTTAGGAAGAGTAACAAGTTTTTATATGTATAGGTGTTCTTGAAACAATTAGTACATATTAAAGTAAAACAAAACACCAAAAATAAAGTAAAACATAACCAAAAATTTAAAAAGTGAAAAACCTGGGTGAAAAGTTAAGAAATTATGGAATCATTTTGACTGTGTTGGACAAATAGTAACCATATGTGTTTGCTCTCTGTCCCCAACTAATTTTGTTTCTTTTTGAGGTGTGAACTGAGTGTGGGTGTATGAGATGTGGGCTGTCAAGCCCTTACTTTTTTATTGCATTGCTCACCAAGTTGCCAGCTGGGTTCTAAGAGTTCTAAACTTCTCTTCTTGTGAGACAGATAAGGAGTGGAATGAGGAGCTGTCCACCCATTACCAGTGTGTGCTCTGCATTGGGTTATAGAGAGAAGTCCCATGGTCAGAGTTCCTGGTTGCAGGGACTTAGTTTTAGTGAGGTTCTGGTTGCTTTATTTTGTGGTGAGTTTCTGGCATTGTTGAAATGATATTCTTCTAAAGCCTGGCAGATGTCACTCTGTGATGGACTGGGCACATTAGGTGTTGAAATGTTGGGTTGGTTGGGACAGCCTGTGGGCCAGAGAGCAATGGAGGTGCCTGAATCAGATTGAACTGGCAGGGACATTGCAGCCTGGCACACTGGGCTATGGGCCAAGCAGTAAAATTGCATGCATAGTCAGTCAAGCAGTAGGCAGGTTGTGAGGTTGGTTTGAGTATTCCAACTGGGCCTCTGGGTTCCAGAGGGCACAGGCAGGTTGTGGTCATAAGGACCGACAGATAGGGCAAGCAAGGAGCAGCTGGATATCAGAAAACTGGCAGGTGATGGCAACAGGTAGAGCACTAAAATGGGTGGAAGCCAGGGACTCAGCAGGTGACAAACTGAATGGGTTCAGGGTAAACGTGGATGCTGTGGTCTCATAAGTGCCCAGGACCAATCATGCTGTTAATCAGAGAGCTGTGAGCACTGAAACTCACCACATCAAATATCTGATTCACTGTAGCTGGCCTTATGAGATCCTTTGAGCCACAGGACACAAAGTGTTGGAGAGAGTTGATTTCTCCCTGCCTCTGGAATTTACCTAGGCAAAGATGCTCTTGGTTTCTTCTTTTACCTGGGTTTTTTAATTTCAGTTAACTCTTTACTAGGCTCAGATAGGTTTATGCAGGCCTAGCGATAATCTTACAGGTCTGGTTTTCCACTATCCATTGGAAGAGCTATAGTTTACTCTCAAGATGACTCCTGATTCAGTTCTTCTATGATGATTGGTAATCTTGGGGTAACTTTTTTTAAAATCCATTTAATGAGTTGAAGAGTCTCTGGTTCAGCAAGAGCACATTGACCCTCCAGTCACAAGATTTTTCACTCAGAGCCTCAGAGAGAAATACTATTTTCACCACTTGATTTCTGGGTAAGTGAGCTAGGAGAAATGTTGCCTCACTCTAATACACCATCTTGCCTGTCTCAATAATAATTTTTTTGATTGTTTCAAATGTGTACACAAAACTATGAGCTTTTCATATCTTAATTAACAAAACCAAAACTAATGTGGATAGCAGTAATAATATTCATTTTTATGATATTTTATGAAATATCCATTAAAAGGTAGAGCACAATATTTACCAAAGTATATTTGACCTGAGATTCAGATTTAAGGAAATATTAATGTCAAAGGAGAGTTTGAATGTTAAAACAGTTATTAGAGCAGGCCAGTTATTAAATAAAAAATATTCAAGTTTTAAAAACAAAAATCAATTCATGATAGAGATTTTTTTTAAAAGAAATGATTAAGTCAGGCACAGTGGCACATATCACTAAACCCAGCTGTTTGGGAGAAGGAGGCAAGAGAATTTCAATTTCAATGCCACCCTATGCAATATAGCAAGACCCTAAGCAACTTAGTGAGACCCTGACCCAAAATAAAAACAAGAAATTAAAGGTTTGATGACATGAATATGTGGGTACAATCCATGGTCAAAATAAATAAATAAATGAATAAATAAATAATTAAGGCTATATTGGTTAAAGGGACTCTGAGAAGGATGACAAATATTTTCTCAGTGTTTTGTTTAAGAAGGTGGTAATACCCTATGAAGAAACAATATATTCTTAAAAGTGAAGTATTAATAGGGTTGAAAAATCTGTAGACAAGTTTGATGGATGGATTTGATTGTATTTGCAAAACAACCTGCAATAACCCAATCTTCCATTTAAAAAAAAATAAAAACCCACTGATCCATAATATTTTGGGCAAGATCTGAGTGTTAAAAGTATCATAGTTTCACATATTCATCCAAAATTACCAAATCCTTATACTTTACTATTAGTAATGCCAGGTAACAATGGCAGGTTAAGAACAATTTTAAGAGATGAGTTCCTTTGCATTCCTCTGATAAGGTATTCCTAATTACTGCTCTTGAGTGACAGGACTTCAATACAAAAGTAACAATCCAGTATTGTTGGGTTTTCTTACAAAGAGATTTAATATTTTTGTAATTTTTGAATAGAATTCTACCAAAATTGTTAGCTGAGTGTATGAGTGGATTAAGAAATGCTTTCTCAATATGAGGATTATCTGCTTATAGCCAACCCCAGCTATGAACTCAGATTTTCAAATACTATATTGCTGCACTAAAACACCTCACTTCATATAAGGTGTCCACTAAGATGGCTGAGTTTTATAAACATGTCAGCTGTCTGGGATTCCAGATTATCCAATGGACCTGAATTTTGATGTCAGATTTAAAGAAGGCTATCTTAAGCTTTATAGAAGTCAGAAACTAGAGACAGGTACATGGGTTCCTGTAAATGTCAGTGTTATGATTTAGATATTAGTTGTCCCCCAAAAGCTCATGCGTAAGACAATGCAAGAAGGTTTAGAGATTAAATGATTAGGCTATGAGAGTCTTGCCTATTCAGTGCATTAAGCCTCAGTTATGGATGAAATGGTAACTCCAGGTATGAAGTGTATGACATGAGGAGAAAGGTCCCTAGGGGTAAGTCTTTGAGGAATATTTTACATCCTTGTTGAGTAGACCACTCTCTGAATCCTGGCACCATCTTTGCAGATATTTCTATACATCATACTCTCCTGCCATGATGTTCTGCCTCATCCCAGTCCCTGAGGAATGGAGCCAACCATCTCTGAACTGAGACTTCTGAAACTGTTAACCCCATAATAAACTCTTCCTTCTCTAAAATTCCTCTTGAACATAATTTTTGTCACAGTCATAAAAAAATCTCTAAAACAGTTAGATACTGATCCCTAATTTTGGACTAATATGTAAACTCCTGTATTAGGTATAAAAAGATATAGATAAAACATTTGATTTGTACACCAGTATTCCAAACTGCCTGTGAGAAGTTAAAAGAGACTCATGACACTCCCTGCCCTACAGTTGCCTGACACAAAAGGTCATAAGACTATATAATAGAGATGAAACACAAGGTACAGTCCTTGAAGTTTTCAGCTTCATCATACAGTGAAAGAAGGTTTCTCCTTCCTTTGGGGTGTGATTGCCACTTGTGATCTACCACAAGAGGTTGAGAAACCCACTCTCAACCATTTCTTTGGGGAAAAATACATCTCAACAGAGTACAGCACAGATGAGAAATTTCAAAAGATTTCACAAAGGAGGAAACATTAAAATTACAAAAAAAAACATGAATATATGTATAAAGCTATAGTATTTAGGGACATTAAATTCAAGCTAAAAGACTATTGTATACTCACCAGGATGAAAAAAAAAAAAAAAAAGACAATCACACAATGCAGAAAAACTAATGGTCACAGAGGAGTTAAGTGATTGGAATTTTCAGGCCTGCTGTGGTAAGGTAAAAATTAAAGTAAATTTGGAAAATGGCATGGTGCTATCTACTGAGGCACACACTATGAAACATTAATTATTCTCCTAACAGAAAATAAGAGGAAACAATGATTATATGAGAATGCTCTAACTGGAACCCACCACTGCTGCCTCCACCACTGAGATAGTTTCCTGTAGCTACCACCCCACTGTGCAGGTTAGGACCCTTCAACCTGGATGATGGGACCCAGTTTTCACATAAGTACATACAGAGCCCCAGCACCATCTCAGAGAAAAGCATAGGGCAGTTGTATAATTAGAAACAAGGACCAAAAGGATAAAGCAAATTGGAAAGAGAAAAATAAATAAGTGGTAGAGGAGGCTAAGAAGGGGACTGAGGAGGAAAAAGTACCTGCTGAGTATGAAGAGGGGAATAAACAATATGGAGAACATGAAGAAGAACAGGAGAAAGAAGAAAAAGTGAATTCCAATTTCCAGAAATTGGAAAATGGGGTGACAGTGGGAGAACCCTTCCAATGGGTTTGGGATGAAATGCCCCTTGGAAAGTTAGAGTGGGAAAAAGCTAGGGTGCAAACATTTTACCTGCTTGTAACTTGGAGAACTGCACAAGAGATGCCATTCTTTATACTCCAGTCTTCTCATTTCACCTCTCTAGATGCTGACACTCCCCACTAACTCTTCCATTGTTACACCATCTGGCCTGCTCCATTTGAGCTTTCCTCTGGTCACCAGTTGTACTTCTCCCCTTACTTTCTCTTTTGCTCCCTCATACCACTTATACTCTGGTATCCTCTCTTAGCAGTCCCAAGACTTGCATCCTGCTCCAGCCCACCTCTTCCTTCTTCATCTTTAGATTTACCTCACAACTTCTCCTATCAGAGAGCAGGAGGCTGGGTTGAGGTCAGGGTCAGAAACAAACCCACAGCTTCACTTTCTCCTCCAATTTTGCATTAAGAAGTTCAGAGGGAGTAATGCTTCTCTTTTATTTTTTGCTTCCTTTGTTTTTAAAAAGGGATAAATAGTATTTATATAGAAAAGGAAAAGAGTACTTACCATCAGACATTATGAAGGGGTACTAAGAGGAAGAGGGCACAAAGGTGTTCTCAGGGCATCATTAATGTTCTATTTCTTTGTATAAGCAATGGTACATGGTATGTTTCCTTTATGGTAATTCAAGAAACTCTATAATTTCAGTGCTTTTCTGTTCTTGCTGTGCTTCATAAAATCAATTTTATTGCATGAATGACTGTGAGGAAGAGCAAAAGAAGGGATTTAAAAGGACATTTGGGAACATTTTATTTTTAATTTAATTTCATCTTTCTAATAACTTGTACATACCAGTAGAATGCATTTATACATTTTGTAGATCACACATAAATGGAATGTAACCTCTGGGAACATATTTTAAAAATAGACATGACAATTTGGTTGATTGTGGTGCTGGTTTCATGAATATGTACGTATGTCACAAGATAAAAGATACACTTAAGATATGTGCAGATTAATATGTTCTAATTAAACCTCCATAAGAACATAAAAAAGTGAGATGTATCTGAAGCTGATATTAAAAATGAAATATAGAGAAATAAATTTGTAATCCATAAAATGATTAGGAATTTCTTAGCAAATCATTCATCTCAACAGTTTGAAGGAAATAAATTTTATAAAAATAAGAGTGGAGAAAAGAAAATCCTAAGCAAAAGAGTAAAATTAGAAGATATTGAAAATAAACATAACAGAATCACCAAAGTCAATGAAGGTTTTTTTTAAAAAGCAAATGAGCCAGATGTAGTGGAGCAAGCATGTATTCCAAACAACTCAGGAGGATTAGGCAGGAGGATAAAGAGTTCAAAGATAGCCTCAGTAACTTAGTGAATCACTTAGTAACTCAGAGAGACCCTGGTAAATTCAACAATTCAATAAGTAAAAATTATATCAATTATATACTATGCAATTGCATATATATGCTTATATATAATGATGTCTCACTTGAAGTGAATATGTTCTGGGAAATTTATTCTAAGATGATTTTGCTATTTTCCAAATACCTGAGTGTAATAACAACAATCAAGTTGGGACAGAATACTACATGGTGAGGCTCTTTGTTATAGCCATTCCATTGATGTACATGAAGTCTAGCACTGACCGCAACACCATAAGGCCACAATAGACTAATATTATAAAGTTAAAGCAATCAGCATAGACCTCATGATAAAATTAATACATGGTGGAACTCAAGACAAACATCTTAATAAGTCTTTTCTACTTAGACAGTTTTAAATCATAGAGATTGTAGTATAGAAAAGAGGAAAAATGGCATTCTTTCCAAAGAAAGATGCTAGGATATGGGGATATTTGTATGATAGTAAAAATGCAATTGTATCCTTTATTTATACCACATAACCCATTTTCATATATTAAATATAAATATAAGAATTATGAAAAGTGAAATATAAAAGAAAATATAAAGCATCCAAAAGTTGACATAAGAAAGTGAGACAGGATGCATATGGTGGTGCACAACTGAAATATCCAGTACTCTAGAGGTTAAGGCATGAGGATCACAAGTCTATGGCCAATCCAAGAAACTTAGCAAAGTGTGTCTGAAAATAAAATTTAAAAAAGAGCTGAGGATATAGCTCAGTAATAGTACACCAGATTCAATCTCCAATATTACAAAAGGGAAAAGAACAACAAACAAGTTATTTCTTTTCAAAATTACACAAAATAATATTTTTAAACTTATAAATTATAAAATAATAAAATAAAAATTTCATTCATCAAATGATTTCATGAAATGGTGCAAGGTCAAATGACCTAATTGCCTCCTATGTAATCCAAACACTTATAAGAAGAAAAATAGAGACTGCAAAAAGAAAAGTAGGCAAGAGACTTGAACAGTCACTTTAAATAGGCCATATATGTGTTCCCTAATCATGAAAAACTAAACATCTTCAGAAATTAGGTAATGTAAAATAAAATCACATCATATGCACAAAGTTAAGTAGTATTGATAAACGTGTAGAAAAGGCATTCTCATAAAGGGAAGATATAGTTTAAACTGCTATTATCCATGGGTAGAATTTTTTTCTAATTAAAAATACATGATACACCACCACCAGAAACAGAGACTGGAATTACAACACCTGGACATATGAAGACATAACCATATTCCTCCTGAGTTGAAACACAGGGGCATGCCTAAAGGGGATGTATATTTAGGAAGAAATAAATAATAAGCTGTTAAAAATAATGGTTCTAGAAAGTTGACACATTTTTTGTTATATTCAGTTTGACAAATACTAAAAAGCACCATGTATATTTTTTAAAGTTGTCATATGAATGTTGTATTTCATATGTAAGAATATGTAAAAATGTGCAGAAATTGAGAAAATAAAAATACACAGAAGTATATCAAATAACAAATTGCTCAACTTATACATAGATTGTAAAACTATCATTAGAAACACCATTTTCTCCAAATCAACTATAATAATACCTCAATGAAGTTAAAGAAGAAAACAATGCAAAAACATCCAAAATTCTCCAGAAAGTTTTTACATATATATAATTAGCCAAGAACTCTCTGAAATATAAAAGCAATGTACCAGCTATCACTACCTGATACTAATATATGTTTTAAAATTATAATATTGTGGTAATATAAAGACCAAGAAATTACACTAGAAAAAATTAAGTAAATCCATATGTATCTAAATATTGTTTTTATTGATAAATGCAATAAAAAGGTCTATATAAATACAATCATATCAAGAAAAGTATTTAATGTAAATGAATGATACAATCCAACATGAAGGTAGATATTAGAACTAAAGGCTCAGACCACTGGTTGGGATTATGTGCAGAATGTGTGCAATGCAGGAATTACATTCCAGCACCACGCACCAGAAAGCAAATATTAAGAGGAATGATTAAAAAAATATAGCAAAATACAAACCTCCTGACTCTTGATCCACTCACAGATACACCAAATCAATATTTATTCCTGTATTGAATCTGTCTTAAAGTTATAAATTAGAGTCATATAAAACAAAATAATCTACCATCAGATGAGTAAGAAAGGTTGGGTTATACAAGGACATTAACATTCCTTGAACAAAGATCCTTATATCTGGGATGGGATACTTAAATCCACTGTCACCCTGAGTAGAGAAAGACAGTTTGGATCATAAATATAGCACATTTAATTTTAAATTTCCTATAGTTTGAATTTTAAATTAACTGATGCACACAGAGAAAGAGACTAGATATACATGAGTATAAAGAACAGAGTAAAGGAGTGGTTTTCTAGAAAAATGTAGTTTTATTTCATGAGACAAGGGAAGAAGAGGAATTAAAACTCAGGGGTCCCCATTTTCCCTAAAAGACATTTGTCAGCATTATCTGTGAAAGGATGTTGCTAACAGTTGAGCTTCTTTCTATCCAACACCAAAGAGTTAACAAGGAAAATACAGTCCATGACTGGCAACCCAAGTGGAAGTGAAGTACTCCATGAGCCCTCTTCCTTGGCTCACCTCATTAATAACTCAAGGACTAAGAAATTATTTCTGTAAGGAATTTGTCTGAAATTTATATTTTTCCATTCAATGGACTACATTCTAAACCTCCAGACTTTGGGAGCAATGACAAATGCACATATGCTTATCTCAGTATATCACAAAGAACAGACTCCATATTGGTGTACAAGCATTTCCATGGACTAAAATCCCCACAAGGAATGAAGAAAAAGGTATAAAAGTATAGATCCTTGTTTATTTCTAAAATAGAATTACATCACCTTCTTTCAATGAGTATAAGATGACCTCAATTCTAACAAACTTGCATCATGAATTCAATGCACCATTCAACTATAAGAGTTTCTGTGACCTGAGTGCAGCTGTTAGAGTGGCTACTATCAAAAAGTGGAAGAATAATGAGTACCCTAATTATATAAATATGGAAGAAAGAAACACTTTAAACTGGTAGAAATGAAGTTTGTAAAACCAATTTTTAAAAAGCTTTGAAAGTTGAAAGTTCTTCATAAACTAACAGAATAATAATAATTCTGGGTACATTTCCAAAGTATTTGAAATCAGTAAGTTAAATAAATGATTGCATTCTCATTTTCACTGTAGCAGTATTCACAGTAGTAAAGGTCAGGAAGCAACTGAAGTGCATTTTGGATGAGGGGTACCCTAGCAGATTTCTTCCAGGTTTAGGGCACTCAGCTATTTCTTAAAAACTATACTACCTAAATTAAGTCTACTCTCTAACAAGATACAACCCAAGCACTGATACTTACTACACTCTTAAGAGACATTAGATGTGCCAGCTGTGGGATCCTCGCATCAGATATTTCTGAAACACAGTACCAGAAAAATATCAGAGAGGGAAGGAAACATTTCTTACATAATTTTGATCAGGGGAACTCTCAACACAAAGACATTTTGACAAGGTGTCTGGACTTGGAGAGACAAAAGGAGAATACAAGTACATATTTTTACAAAGGCCAAGTGATTTTTCTCCACTTTTCTATCATGTGAAATTCTCATAAATAACAACAACAACAAAAGCCTTTGCTTTTGTCTTTTTCTTTGGTACTGGTTATTTAACACAGGAGCATGTTAAATATGAGCTACATGCACAGTCTATGTTTCAAATATTTGAGACAGTTCTTTCTAAGTTGCCTATGCTCCACCTAAATTTCTGATGTTGACCTTTGAATTACAATCTTCATGGCTTAGCCACCTGAGTCTCTGGGATTTTACACATTTTTTATTGCACCCAGCCAGGAAACAAATCTTATAGAAAGTTCTATCCAGTTCTTGGTTAAAAAAATTTTTTTAAATGTGCTCATTTGAAATGTAATAGGGGAATATAATTGATAATATTGAGGATTGGTAAAGTTGTCACTAAAAATATAAACAGGGAGCTGGAATTTTAGGATTTTATTGACATATACATAAAGGTTTAAGCTGTGAGACAGGGTTCTGGATTTCACATTTTGCTCCCCATACATTTAGAACATTCAGGAGGGTTCAATCAGGTTGGCACACACCTGTAATCCTAGCAAATCATGAGTCTGGGCAAAAGTTTAAGACCAGACTCAACATCTGTTTCAAATTAAAAATAAAATGTACCAGGGGTGTAGCTCAGTGGTAATGGACCTCTGGGTTCAAAGCACATATCACCATCCCACCGAAACAGAAGAATAAGCTTGGGAAGAAGGAATTACTGAGAAACATACAGACTACAGATCACAACTCTCCTCATGCAGGAAAACAATACATGGAGTTACAATTCTGATGATCTTCCCTTTCCACAATCTACCACACAATCTGGGACTGTGCTCGAATGCTAGCATATAAGAACTCAGACAGGACTTCAGATAGTGGCTGAAAATATTCTACAGAAATATGACAGCCTACTGCTGACATATGCCTCACTTGAGTGGCAAGTGAGAATTCAGTAATAAAGATCCACTCCTTATTTTGCAATTTGTCCTTAGACCTAACTGCCAGTCTTTGATATTTTTTTTCCTATGATAAAAGCCCCTAAGTGAGCAAGTGAACTTGGACTCAATATAAATTTTGTTGCCACGCATGGTGGCACATGCCTATAATCCTAGCAACTTGTAAGTCTCAGGTAGGTGAATTGCAAGTTCAAAGCCAGCCTCAGCAACCTAGCAAGACCCTGTCACTAAGTAAATTTCTTAAAAGTGCTTAAAATGTGGTTTAGTGGTTAAGTGCCCCTGGGTTCAATCCCCAGTACAAAAAAAGAAATTGTGTATAATTCAAAAGCCCAAACACCTACACTACACCACATTACTCATACAAATTTTCTTATTATTTTAGAACTTGATTAGTGACACTTATTAAATAAAAGCAACATTTCTAAGGGGTTTTGTGTGTGTGTGTGTGTGTGTGTGTGTGTGTGTGTGTGTAATTTTAATATATTTTGCTTGCTTTCTGGTATCTGTAATGGAACGGACCATGACCAGCATTTGGAGACAGAAAACCTACCTGTGGAAGCTTTCTGCTTAAAGCTCCCTGCTTTCATTCAGGGCAGTGTTTCTCTAGTTTATTGACCCTGGGAAGAAATACAGATAAGGAATTGTATTACTCATCCAAAAAAAAAAATCATGTAAGAGAATCGTAGGAACCTTTATGCATATATAGAATAAGCACATATATTCCATATAAACAAAACCTTTTTATATTGCTGATTGTTTATGGGACTCCTTTCCTAGGACCTAGGAAAATCTTGGTTCAGCTTATAACAAGTAATGACATCAGCCAGAAGTAGTCTGAACCCTCCTGTACAAATCTGCAAAAAAAAAAAAAAAAAAAAAAAAGGTTTCTATGTCATTTTCTAATCATAGCTGATAGAAGCTTGGAGCAGACAACCCTTTCATTGGAGACACAAAGTAAAAGCAGTGCAAAGAAACACAATTAGTTGTACCACTTTGAAACACCAGTGAATTGGAATTTGGAATTCAGACAAGGAAGATTCAACCTTTTCTGTTGGGAATGTGAATGACATTGGTGCCTATAGTTAAAAAATTATTACAAATTTTGAAAAGAAAATTCATGTGAGTAGCAGATAATGGCTAAACAATTAGTGTCTGCTGTGTTTTCCAGGTGGTTTGTCAGCCATGGCCATAGCACATACATGTATTACTAGCCTACATGAAAAGCATTTCCATCTGTGTTCTCTAAAATTATTTTCCATTATAGAGGTGAGTAAACACAGGTTTCTGAATACTAAATGGCAACTCAGTTTCACAAAGAGAACTACCCAGAGACAGAATTATTTGAAATCCCTTCATAGCTCTGCAAAGGCTTATTTGCTCCTGATATAGAGAATATGCCCAAAGAAATATTTTTACTCCATTTTGAAGATAGTACCTGGAGAAAACATCCCAGGACCAATGCAAATGTTTTTTCCTACTTTCATGTTAAGTAACTCTTCAAAAACTGAGTTATCAACCTAGATTCCGTATGAGGTAAGTGCATGGAGATTACACGATGCAAAAAAGTACATCACAGTTCCATAATCTAAGCATGACTCAGAAGAGAAATAAATCTAAAAGACTCTTAAATTTTAAAGAAAATACATATAACTCTTTCTAAAAATAAATGTTCATTTTTTGCTATCTCTACAACATATCATTCAAAAAACAATAGATTATAATGCATATTTCTTGGAATGCCAAATTTTATCCTGTATGATTTTGTATTAAAGTCCAAAATCCAGATAAGACAATGTATGATGCACTGTCAAAAACATTACAAAAAAATCAAGGAAGGAGTAAATATTTTTGTGAATGTGTCATTTAATGATTTACTTAACTAATGATGTTGAGAAAATATATTCATTTTCCTGCAGCCATAGGAAAGTGAGATTTTCCTTATTTATATTTCCTGTTAGAATTTCAAAAGATAAGCCCTAGAATTTTATTTGAAATAATCTCCAAATACAAAACATACAAAATATCTACAGTACAAATTCAGGAGAATAAAAATGTTATTTTTTTATTAATTAAATGCAAAACCATTTTTTTCTTGAAATCCAATTATATCTGTCTTTTTGGATACATTTTCTTAAGTTTGAAGCCAGAAATCACAAAATAAATGCAGGCAAATGCCTTGAACTGCCAATTAATGCAGGGGATATCTATATCTAAATCTTCAATAATCATAAAAAATTCAAAATCTAAAGCAATATCCAAAATATTTAGAGAAATATAAAATCCCATCACAGAAAAAATAATATTGATGATGATATAAAACACATAAATATTTATAAACTCAAGGATTTTATTATTATTTGTGGAAATTCTTGTTGCTCACTCTCACAGAGACTTCCTAAAATTACAGCATATGTGACCATGATAATAGGTAAGAACACAACAGTACTCATCCAAACACCAGCCACACAATCCCAGGGACATGGTTCAAGTGAATGTAAATTTTGGAAGAGATAAATAATTATCTGTGGGAAAAATGGTTACTAGGATCCAGTTAAATTTTTAGTTATATTATATGCAGTTTAAGAAATAGTATAAAACACTCTGCTTAAGTTTTATATGTGTGCAATATTCATGTGATATTTCAAATGTATACATGTTTATAAAAAATATGTAGAACTTATGAGAAAATAAATATCATCAAAAGCACATGAGGGCTGGGAATATAGCTCAGTTGGTAGAGTGCTTGCCTCGAAAGCACACGGTCCTGGGTTCAATCTCCAGTACCACAAAAAAAAGCACATGAAACACTCACTTTCATATCCCATGTGTAGATGATAAAACTCATCATTACAAGGAAGATAATTTTCCCCTAAATTTACCTACAATATACCCAGTAAAATTGTTATGTGCCTATATGAATATATCACAGTAAATTCTACTTTTATGTGTATCTATAAAGCAGTAATTTACAAAAATATAAATAAATGGAAGAGAGGAGAAGATAGAAGGACAGCGAAAGAGAAATTACTGGCTAATGAAGTGGAGCAAACTATATTCCATGCATAAATTATTATGTCAAAATGAATGCAAATATTATGTGTAAATATAGTGCAATAATAAAAAATCAACATGCTTTAATTTTAATGAAATAAGAAACCATAAACTTCTAAAATATATCCACAAAATTATATATAATTTTAGCCAGGAATTTTTTCAATTATAAGAGCAAAAGGAGTACTTCTGTTTACCTGATATTCACGTATATTGTGAAACTACACTACTACAATAATCAACAAGGAATCATAATATAAACTATATCCATATATGAATCCATATTTATGTAAAAATCATATACTTAATAGCAGTAGAAGTCTAAATAAATCAAACCATAACAAGACAATTTCAGCAAATAAGCTAGACCCTGTCTCAAAATAAAAAAAAATAAAAATTACTAGAGATATATCTCAGTAGTAAAGTATCTCAAGGATCAATTTCCAGCAACACACATAAAAAAAAGAAAGAAAGGAAAGGAAAAGAAAGAAAAGAGAAAGAAAAAATGAGAATTAGCCAGCTCTGGAGGAAACATGGTCCCTACAGACTCCAGCTGCTCTCCTGCTGGAAAATGGCATGTGGAGATTTGATTACAGTAATGGGCCCCCCTGTCAATCACCAACATTTGGGAAGATGCTGGGCCACAGGCACACACCTGCAAGATAGTATTTGAGAATGTCCTGCAAGGATAAGGAAGGCAGTGAGTGGCAGAATATGTCTGCCACTGACATATTCTCCACTTGGATGGCCAGTTAAGACAGAGGGTGCACTGCCCCACAGAAGGGCTCAGGCCTACAGACTCCAGAGACTGCAGAGAGTCCCAGTCTGCCAGGTCTGGTTTCTGACATAGCCAGTCCCACAGTTCCAACAGCCTCCCTCCCCAGGCTCATGATGCCACTGCCCACTCACCATTTCCTGGTATTCAGGAGCCAGTCCTTCTCCCTAGGGATCTTCATCCCCTGTACAGCAGAGCAACCTGGGGTTCCTAAGCAGGAGAGTGAAGCCTAGAGTTGAATGGCCAATATGGCTGACTCAGGAGAAATGGAGACCGCAACAGAAGCCCACCCACAATTCCCTGTCAGCACACAGGATTGGACAGTTCTAACTGCTCCTGATTGGACAGGGCTTCAGACCATGCCTCTGGGGTATGAGACCAGGGAGCCTTCCCTGTGAATGACAGTGAATTGAGCCAATGCACAAGAATAAGAACAGAATGGTAGGTCCTTGGTTGAAGTTTTTTTTTTTTTTTCTTTTGAGGTCTGGGAATTGCACCCCAGAGTCTCAGTCTGCTGCTATTTTAAGACAATATTTTCTTCCAGAAGTGGGATCTAGTCCAATGAACATAACACTTGCAGTTAACCTGGTGCACATTGCCATTTCAGCTTATGGATTATATACACCAGTATATTTTCATGAATGAAAATAATATAATGGCAATTAATATAAAATGTTATTTAACTATTGTGCTCTCTGTTCTTGTTAGGAGACAGACTAAACTTTGAATGGAACAACCCCTTAAGGCAATAATATTCAATGAAAACAATGCCTGAGGTGCAAGGATAATTTAAATATCTCTAATACTCATATTGATAGCATAAAAAGAAAGAGTTGGAATTGATATTAAGAGCATAACACAGCCTTTCAAGAATATTACCTTTATGAGATTTATAAAATGCTACCAATGAAGAACATGTGCTTTTGGAACTACATTCTCAAATTTGACTCTCTCTAGCATACTTCATTTTACCATAGTCACATGCCAGTTTTGAGGGATATGGGTCCCCTGATGTCAGGAATTTAAAGGGCCTGGTCTATCACTTTACATGCTAGTGTTAAGGGATAGAGCTCCCTAATAATATTTCCCCTCAGGCCCAAAATTATAAGAAACAATACCCTGAGTGGAAGTAGGAAGTTCCAACCAGGAAGTGTCCAAAAGTAGATCATTGTTTCTCATTTTATACTGGCCACAGGTTTTTCAATTTTTTTTGAAAGCAGGGTTTGGTTGTCCTTACATTACTCTAAACCATGAGATCATTGACAGAGGGAGAAAGTGGGTCAAAATGACCCTTACCTAGGTACAAACTAAAGAAAGGTTACTAGCGTCCACACAATCACTGTTCACATGGTACATTGTTTAGGAGCAAGAGAAATCAAAAGAGAGCATTTTTTCTTTACATAGGAATTATTGTTCTGTATTGTTAAACATGTCACACTAAGTAACTGATGATGGGTACAGAGGCGGGGTGTTCCCATGGGAGAAGCTTATTTTCTACATAACATGGAGTCTCAGAGCAAAATGGAGTCTGTTTAGTCATTTCCCTTATACTCTGGCCTATAACATTCTCAAGAAGCCAGTTCTGTCAGCCCATTACAATATGTCATAAAATGGTTAAGCACTATCTACACAGTAACTAAAGGTGTTTTGACAGTTGTGGGAGCAACTTATATCAATTCTTCCATGAAGCCTTGATCCAAATAAGTCCTCTAAAACATTTAATTGTAGAGATGAGAAAACATAGGCTTCTAAATAGCAAATGGCTTCTCGGCATTGTATATCAGACTGGCAACTGCCCAGGACAGAACTATATGAAATTTCTTCTAAGATTCTCCAAGTCTGGTTTACTCTTGATGTAGGGGATATTTGTCTAGAGAAATAATATGTGTTCTCCATTTTAAAGAGAGAGTCTAGCAAAAACATCTCTGGAGGTCCGTTTGAATTGAGAGACTATTGTTTGCCCTTCTTTCATGTTAAGGAAAGTCTTCAGTAACAGGATAACCCAGGTTATACATTAGTGAAAATGTTTCAAGACTACTTTGTGCAAGAAAGCACAATGTGTTGACCAAATTCTGAGTAGGACTGAGGGAAGAAAATAATCTATATGGCTGATAAATCAACTGAGAAGTAACTCAGTTTGTCAGTGGGAAATTGAAAACAATGGAACCATGTGATCTTATTTACCTCATGGACAAGAGATTAACCAAGAAAAATAATTTTTTAAATGTCAAAACCAAGAGAATCCTGGCTGAGAGAAGCTGCTACAATCAGATATTTCTTGTGCCAATTAAACTTCAGCAGCCTATCTGTGAGGCCATCTGCCTGTATCTATTAAAATGTTGCATGTTCACATTGCTTCATTCAGTATTCCCTTTCCTGGGAGTCTGTTTTCAGCAGCCCACTAGTATATATTACTAGATCATTTGTATTCTCACTCCAAGTCTCACATGTTAATGTACCTGGTGCCTCAGATTGTGACTTCATTTAAATATGTGGTTTCTTTTTAATTTTAATTTTATTTTATGTGGTGCTGGAAATTGAATCCAGGGCCTTGTACATGTGAGGAAAATACTCTACCAGCTGAGCTATATCCCCAGTTCATTATATGGTTCTTAAAGTCATGGTTAATGCTAATCCAGCTAATTGGTATAAAGCCTAATCCAATTAAAATTTTCTCCTTTTAAAAAGCAGCAATAAGAATACAGAAGAATAGGAAAAAAATGTCATGCAAACAGAGTCAAAAGATGGCAATATAAATGTCAAAGTGTGGGCCTCAAAGGAAACCATTCCTGGAGACATCTTAATATATAGACTTTGGAATTGGCACAAATAAATTTGTTTCACCCTATCTGTTGCTTTTTCATGACAGCCCAATGATATTGATGGAGCCCACTAGGACACATGTACTAGTGGAGCCCACTAGGACACTGTCCCTGCAGCATGAATGAATGAATGTACAAATGAATCACATCACATTCCAACAGCATTGAAAGGCTGAAATGCTGCAAGAAATAAATTTTTTTCTAGAATATTATGACAGCATTAAGGTTGCACTCATTACCTGATGTGGCTATAGAGATTTGTGGCTACCCTCTCTTTTGTTAGAAGAATAACCCTTTGGTTTATAGTTGTCTGACTTCAGAATTTTTCTCAGGTGGGAAAGTAAAGAAAAATAAAAATTTGAAGAGCATGTGATGAAGACTTACTCTTTAACTGCAAAATGAAAACTTGAGTTGGGGCAGAGCTGCTGAAAATTACAGATGTGAGACATGGTATACTCACCCTGAGCTGAACAGTCCCAAATAAACACAATACATTCTCCACAGTATCATGTAGTAATATGACTTGAAAAATGAGTTACCAACCAAAATCTAAATTTGATGTTCATAGACACATTTCATAGATACCAAATCAAAACTGGAGACAATTTAGAAAACTGAATATTTTTAATATTCATTTTATTTTTATATGAAAAACCATTTGGTTAAAAATACAAATAGTATAAACTAATTATTCAAACAATCAAAATATTATGAAATTTGCCTCAGTGAAGGTCTGCCTTAGTAAGTTAAAAAAACTGTGAAGTCTAATATCTCAATGTGTAAGACAAGCAACAACCCATTAGAAAAGGGATGCTGAGAAGGCAGATTCCTAGATCCTATCACTCTATTTGATATCCATATTTCTAAGATTATCCTTCAGACAAATTGGTTTGGTACTTTAAAACCTTTTAAAATCACTGTTGAAAACAAAATAAGTGACTGAAGTTTTTCTAATATTGGCACATGAATTTTATGGATTTTAATCCAAAGGTCTATTGGAGAAAAAAGAGGTGCATGAGTATTTTTTTTAGGTATGTGTTTCAAAGGTGTTGAAACAAAATCAGAATAAAATGTTTCAAAAATTATAGCAACAAAACTTTATTGAATCTTTTTTTTTCCATAGACATTATTGCAGTGGTGAAGTCAAGCAAATACATGAAAGGTATTTTTCTATAGCACTTCATACCTAGAAGTGGCCATGTAGTCAACTGTGGGCAGGCCCAAGACAAAAAATATTACAGAATTGATGTTGCCTTCTCCATTTCTTCCACAGGGCTTGCTGTTCACATATCCATTAGTTTTTTTCTCTCTTTTGTATTTAAGTTATTTCTAGAAATATAAAAAGCAAACAAAATTATGGATATTTTATTTATTAAATTTTATAGGAAACTTCTGGATTTGTTATAATAGGACATTTGCAAACAGAGAATGTCTCTGGTGTTCATCATCAGTGTCTAGAAGAGTATGTTGTAACATGGTTGAATACTGAGACCCAAGAAGGCCTTTGAAATATGTGGGGAAATATTTCAAGCTTCTGTTTATAGAAGTTTTGTTTTTAATTTTTTAGCATAACTATTTTAGTCTTCTGACTGTAATACATTTGGATCAAACACCTAACTTAAATTTATTGTGGTTATGAAATTACATAAGTTATTTCCAACTTCCTTACTCTCTAAAGTCTTAAGTGGTTGGAATTACCAAGTTACATTAAATTGTTTACAAATATAAATTAAAGTAGATGTTCTAAAATATCTTCAGCTTAGAGAAATTTATCATACCATTTACCATGATAAATAAGTTTTATCATATCATTTTCAGCTTAATGGTTGTGAGATATTCTAATATTTACAAGTGTAGGTCATTTTAAATTTTACTTTTTATGATTTTATTAACTTTTCCTTCCTATATTCTGGCAAAATTCTGAAAACCCATGGCCTAAAACAGAGTTTAAACTAAGCCAGCAAAGACAAAAACAGGAAGAATACAATTGACAAAATCATCTTTCATCTCTGTGTACATCAGTGGTAGCTGCCTTTTGAAAAATCATCACTAAAACTGCTTTTTGAAAATTTCTACTGAATTTCCATCATGCCATTAATGCAGGTAATTGATTTTATGGACAGCTTTAATTGTCATTATGGGTCCGAGACTTAAATACTTAGAAGACAATGAGATTGACAAAAATTTAACTTCTTAATGAAATCTAGGCAACAGAAGAAAAACTAAAATTCCTTTGTTTTGGAAATTCTTTTTTTATATTTACATTTTAGTCAGGTCTCTGAATTAGATATCATGTGCAAACTTGAATATTTATTGACCTAGAAACAATCATTTCAATAGTCCTTTCTCTACATCAAAAAGTGTAAAGCGTACCCATTCCTGATGTCAGGAAAATTGATTTTAGCAACTGTAACAATATTTTCTGTTCTCAACTAAAAATGATAGCTGGTATTTACTGAAAACCTATCAGGTTCCATTGTGTAAAGGTCTACAATGTTATTCAGTTTAATTCTGAAATATTATTTGCATAAATAAATGGAGCCTTAGAGAGATTAACTTGTCAAAATAAAATAGTTTAAAGCAGAAGTACTAGAATCTGAGAAGGGAGAGAGTACAGTTCTGAGCTTACTTATGTTCTGAATTCCTACATGCCTGCAAAAAGACCTGAAAATTGTGATCCCTTCATACCAAATGTATGGAAGTCACTTTTTGGTCTTAGGACTTCTGTTTTGAGCTAGCCCAAGATATAAGAATTTCTGACATAATTATTTTTATTATGGGTTTGGGAGAGAAAAATCATGAACAGTTATGAATGTAAAGGTAGAATGTCTATCTCACAAGTGCTAAAAACAAGTATTCCAATAAAGATTTATAGTAAAGTGAGCAGAACAGTGTTCATAGTGTACTTCTTCAAATTTTAACTCTGAATCTGAAATAGTATTGATATTGCCATTTAGCACTGATGAGTTCTGCTCACTCTAATGTTAAAGTTTGAACCCTAGAGAAGCACATCAAGGCAAGCATACCAAGCAGGTTTTATTTAAAAGTAGTAATAATAAACTTATCCCAGAAGGGAGAAGGGGCCATGACTGGTGTTCTAAAGTACAAAGAAGTGAGTGCACCCTACATCTTTTATAGGTTAAGGTCTCTTTTTTTCTCAAGTTCTCTCCCCCTTTACCTCTTCTTCCTGCCTACTAGGCCTGGTTTTGCAAGTGAGATGCATAAAGTGAGAATCAGATGGGGCAGGGTGATGGTCAAAGTGATTCAGCCAGGCAAAGGCCTGGGGGGCATTAATTAGCAGCTTCTTGCTTGCAGTCGTTGAAAAAGGCAGGTAAATTTGGTAATCAATGGGTTCCAGAGATCTTTGACATTCCATTCTCCCAGGGGCAGTCTCCAACTTCCAGAGACAGATGTCTTTCATGGCCTTCATTTCCTTGATTTTATCCAATCCCCTATTTCTACACTAAGTGCCTGTCCTTAATTCTGGCTTCAGTATTATCCTATAAACATTAAGAAACATGAATCTGTCTTCTGGCTGCAACAATATTGATATTATTATCTGGAATGGAACTACAGTACAATAAATAAAATTCTATTATTTTAGTTTTATTTAATGTGATTACATTATTATTTTACATAACTGTGGTTCTCATTGTGATATGTTCCTCCTTGCATTTATTATTATTTACTCTAATTTATTCCCTAGTATTTTCTTTTTCTTTTACCACCCTTGTCCTGTTCCCCTTCCTCTGCACTTCTGGTCTTACCTTAATTTATTTACATTTTTATTGGTGCATTATAATTATACATAAATATTGAATTCACAAAGATATCTTAACAATTTATACAGTATATTTTTTAATAGTATTGCCCAGTTCTTTCCCTTTCCCTCCCTACCTCCATCTCGATCACCTACCTCTCCTCTACTCACTTCCATATTTATCTGAGATGCTCCCTTTTCATTCCTTTTATCTAACATGTATCTGAGGATAAGCTAACTGACTAAATTAAAAACAATAATCTCCCCAAACAAATTACTATTTTCTACATGTAGATTATTGCTTCCAAATTTTAAGAAGATGGGTAGGTTAGAACCTGTATCATGGAAGGAAATACCATGACATATTGTAAAATAGTACTCTCCCTCTTCTTTAGAGAGGAGTTGTGGCTACATTTTGTGATAGAAATTGCAAATTTACCTCAAATATCCATTTAAAATTGCAGTGAAAACTAATATTCAGAAGCTTATTTAAAATCTCTCTTATGTACACATAATTTGTAGCTGTTAATTAGCTTATTGAATGAAATATGAGTCTAGTGATGGCTTCAGTGAGTGTGAGGTTGTTGCCAGAAGTTTATTCCTTGTCTCTGATGCCAATTCAATAATGAAGATGTTTTTTGGAAAAGGAAAAAGATGGTTTATTGGCTTGCTAGCAAAGGAGAAATGCGGGGAACACCTGTTCCAATGACTGTGATTTTGCCCATAATCAGGAAGTGGGGGTTTTTATAGAAGTGATTGAGAGAAAATGAGTTCAGGAAGGAGAGTTCAGGAAGGATAAAATCAAGGAAAAGAAGATCAGGGAGGAGAAGTTTAGGGTTAAGATCAGGGAGAAGTTTAGAGAAAAGAAGGTTAGGGAGAAAGTCAGGGAAATGGTTAGAAAAATATATATATAAATTTTAAAGTGACAAGGGATATACTCAAAGCATGAAGTGATCCTCTGTTACTTTGCCCCACTGTGAATTTCTAGCTTCTATTTCTATGGAAAGTGGGCAAAAATATCTCCAATCTATTTTCTAAACTCACAAAATACACTCAATGTGACCTGTGACATTCATATAATACCCTTGGTTGGACCACAGGCACTCACATAATACTCTTCCGTGGCCACTGACTCTCATGATATTAACCTCACTGTTACCCCTGACCTGCATATAATATCCTCATTTGGCAAACTTACACACAAATAAAACCCTCAATGTGGTCTAAGGCACTCACATAATATCTAGAATGGTGCTTCTAGTACTCATATGATACCAATACTGTGGCCTCTAATATTCACAATCTATACTCACTGGGCCTCTGACACTTATATAATATCCTAAATTTATTACACCCTCATTGTGAACTCTCCCATTCACATGCCATCAACATGGTCTCTGATGCTCATTTTAATTACTCACTACATCCTCTGAAACTCATATAATAACTTCACTGTACCTTGTGAACATCATTTAATATCCTCACATAGGCTTTGACACTGAGATAATATCCACCTATGACCTCTGATACTAATACAGTACCCTTGCATGGCCTCTGACACTGATATAATACACTCACTCTGTACCCTGATAATGATAAAATACCCACACTGTGAGTCCTAACACATGATATTTTAACTTGGCCTCTGAAACTAACAATATTCTTATTGTGACCTCATAAACTCATATAGTATCCTCACTGTGGCCTTTAACACTGACATTATATATTCAATGTGACCATGGAAACTCATAATAACCTCACTGTTTTAGTCACATTGGTGCTGTGACTAAAAGGTTCTAACCAGCAAAGTTGTAGAGGAGAAAATGTTTATTTCAGGGGCTCACAGATTCAGAAGTCTCTGTCCATAAAAGGTCAGCTTCATTCCCCAGGACTCAAGGGGAGGCAGAACACCATGGTAGGATAGTGTGGCACAGAGAAGCAGCTCACAAGATGAACAGAAGCACAGACAGGGGTCTCCACTTGTCAGATACAAATACATACCCCAAAGTCAAGCCCCAATATCCACCTCCTCCAGTCATACCTTCTCACATTGGTTTCCTCTCAGTTAATCCCTATCAGGGTATTAAATCACTAATTGGTTTAAGACTCTCACAACCCAATCATTTCTCCCCAGAATATTCTTGTATTGTCTCACATGTGAGCATTTGGGGTGATACCTCACATCCAAACCATAACATTCCACCCCTGGCCCCCAAAACTTCACAATGCAAAATACATTTTGTCCATTTCCAAAAGTCCCCATTGTATTAACAGTTCTGAGATTGCTCAAAATTTAACTCCAAATTCTTCCCTGAGGCTCAAGACTATCTTCTATTTTGGCTCCTGAAAAATGGAAAGCAATTTACAAGTATCCAACATAAAATGGTACAGAGAAAATATTTCCATTTACAAAATTAGGGGCATAGAAAGAAGGGATAGGACCAAAACAAGACTGAAATCCAGCTGGGGAAACAAGTCCTGAAGCTCAACGTCTGTCATCTGGGGCACAAGGCATTATGATGCTATCTTCAAATGGCTTGTATAGTTCCCCCACTCCCGTGGCCTTTTAGGTACAGCCCAAGTAGACTTGTGCCTTGAGTCTGCTGGATTCCTGCAGATTTCCTAGGATGATGTCCCATGTTACTGGCATTTCTTAATCTTCGGGATCTCCACTGCAGCTTTGTCTTCTTCTTCACATCTCTACACTTTGATTTCTCAGGGGGTGCCTTCAGGAGCCCTGATGCTGCTGCACTTTTGAAGGTCTCCCAAGCCTTCCTTTGAAATCTTGGTGGAAGCCTCCATAAACTCCTAATTCCAGCATTGTGCATTCCTGCAGAACCAGCACCTCATGGTTAATGCCAAAGTCTGCCAGCATTGTGAGCAATAGCCAAGTCTCTGGGGACCCTTACTGCAGCAGCCTCTGAGTGTCTAGGTGGCTGAGAACATAGAAAAACTTCCTAGGTCCCCTTGTGTAAGTAGGGTGTCCCATTGGTCTCTTAAGAGAATTTTCAGCTTTATTCCCTAGAGTCTGAGATGGGTGTGGTCTTGCCAACTCCTGAGATGACCTCAAGCCATCTTTCTTATTGTCTGTAGGCAAAGTCTTTAGCATTTCTTTGGGGGACATAATGTCTTTAACAACTTCAATGTCCTTAGCCCTAGTTTTACTCCAGCCTTTCAAGTCCCCATTTTTTTAAATCTCTCTGCCCTGCTTTCTGCTCCTGAATATCACAATAAACTTGGCTAAAAAATATCAGCAATATCCATGCCATAATTCAGAAATGGTTTGGGCCACAACGTCTGCACAATTCATAGAGTTATACAAGTCATAGAAAATGTTGGGGCCATAGAAGCTAGAGAGGCCATAAAAGTATACACATAATAGATGTTACAGAGATAATAGAGTTTATAAGATGACAAAGGCATAGGGAATGTATGATATGCTCTTCATAGAGGCTACTCATGCCATGGAATTTAAACAGGTCAAGTCCCTTAGGCTGTTCAGGACATAAGGGTTACATAGTTAATTCTGTTTACACAGTTCATAGAGACAACTGAGGTCATCAGGATTTTCAAGCTTCTACAGGTCAAAGAGACTATTCAGACAATTTAAGCCTTGTAAGCCCTAGATGCTATGTGGGTCATACAGGTTGAGATATTCAGAGGTTACTCAGTTCATAGAGATCCCTCAGGTCATAGATAGTATGCAGGCAATAGATGATATTCAGGTCATGGGGGCTATTCAAGTTGTAGAGGATATATAGGTTATAGATGTCTCTTAGGTAATAGAGGTAAATAGGACCATACAGGCTACATAGGAGCTCCCTAAGTTCATTTAGGCCATTAAGGTCACAGATGATACTCTAGTCTTATAGGCTCCTGAGGTTATAAAATATATGCAGATATAAAAGGTATTGGTAATAGATTACACTCAGGACATAAAATCCTCATAGAACATAGAAGATCCTCAGATCAAGAGGGTGTGCAGGTCATAGAGATCATTCAGACAAAAGAGGATATGCAAGTCATAGAAGCTTTGCAAGGAATAGAGGTTATGTTAGTCAAGAAGTTATGAAACTCATAGGGGCTACTAAAGTTATTTAAGTTGCTCAGGTCATAGAAACTACTCAGCTCATAGTGTGACCTTTGAAGTCATCAAGGTTACTCAGACTGTAACTATTGCACAGGTCATATAGGCTACTTAGGTCAAAGAAATTAAAGAGATGACTGAGTCTACACAGGTCACAAAGGCTATGCATATCACAGATGTTATACCAGTAATAGATACTACTCAGTACCAAGAAGCAACATATTTACAAACTATGATCATATCACAGAAACAGACATTCAAAAAACTCATTATGGGTCATCCCCTGACCCAAGACCAAAGGAGGGTGAACTCTTTTCACCTGCAGATGCATATGTCTACTTCACGGGTGTTTCAGATTCAAACAAAAGCTCTGTCCACAAATCCTTTTATGCCACTAGAGGGAATGTATGGATAGATATGATTACTGCTAAGGATGCTCAAGTTAGTCTCCCTGGGGAAGTTTATAATGAGAGGGGAAATGCAGAATTTGTGTCCACTATTATCACAGCATGTTTACCTATTACTGAAACTAAACCAAAGTTAACCCTATTTTTAAATGAGCAACCAATCACAGGGTTATTGGAAACTAGTGTTGATGTTGCAAATTTACCCCTCTCAATATGACCTCATGTATGACCCTTACAAAGGGCCACCCTGGGGCATTGGAGGCAATAATGAACAGGTGTCTACATGTTATCCATGGTTACAATGCTCTGCCTCTTCCAACCCACAGAAAGTTATTACTCATATTCAACCATACATACACAATTGCAAATGTCTGTCAAATTCCCTTTTCTGTAGGGGCCTCTGTGGTTCTGATTGCCATGACATTAAAATGGAATGTTACCACTATTGTCTTGGTAGAAAAAAATGGCCCTTGTCTAAGGAAGAGTTGGAAATCCTGGAGGCCCTCATTCAGAACAGTTGTAATTGGGACATATTGAACCCTCTACCAGTCCATGGAATACACCCATTTTTATCATAAAGTAGGAATTGGGGAAATGAAGATTATTACAAAATTTAAGAGAAATTAATAAATGTATACAACCTATGGGTCCCCTTCAATGTAGATTGCCTAACCCTAATCTAATCCCTCAGGATTTTTCCTTATATGTAATAGACATAAAATATTTTTTTCTTACTACCTCTGTCTTTCCTGATGATTGAGGTAAATTTGCTTTCACAGTTCCTGTATTCAATTATCATAAGCCTGTTGATAGATATTAATGGACATTTCTTCCTCAAGGTATGTTAAATAGCCCAACATTATGTCAACATTTTGTGAATAAGGCTCTTCAGCCTTTCTCACAATTATTCCCACATATTCTTGTTTATCATTATATGGATGATATTTTCATTTCTGGGCCAATACTTAACAGAAGATTCTTTAACTAAATTACAACACATTGCATAACAATCTGGCCTCCATGTGGCCACAGAAAAAAATTCAATGACAACTCCCTATTAACTATTTAGGACACAGAATACTCCAAAGTTACTCATATTCCAAAATTGCTTTTTCCTTCCACATTTTCCTTAGTTTATTTGCATCAATTTTTAGGGCATTTAAATTGGGCCCAATAATATATTCCTTTAACTACTGATATGCTGTCATCCTTTATTCAGATGTTAAAAAAGCAACTTAATTCCACCAGTTTTTTCCAGTTAACTCCCACACTGGCTACAGTTCTTTGGGTGTTAATGAGAAATTATCTATAGTTCTTATAGATAGACTCCCAACATTCAATGTTCCTTTATCTCTAATAATCTTTACTGAAAAGTCATATGCCTTCACTGCAGTTGTTGCCATTTATAATCAAGTCTTGAGTATAATAGAGTGGTTATACTCTCCTCAATTTTCAGGAAGAATTGTTCTCCCTTATGCTGATATGTATGCTGAATTGATCTCAGATAGTCACAATTGCATTTTGTCACTTATATCTATCTCTTACATTTGATCTTACAGGAACAGATGTTTATGTACTCTATCTTTTGGAAAGACTTTACATTTATAATATTTACAAGTTTCTTAATCAAGCTATCTTAACAGACTTTTTAACTCCTATTGATTTCCATGCACTTCTGGATGAACACCTTTCCTTATTGTGTCAAGTCTCTCATGCTCCTTCTATAATCTTCTCTCCTCTGATTTCCAATGGGATTACTGCCTATACCAATAAAGGAAAACAATGGGGTGTAATATTTACATTCATTGATAAAAAAGTGGACAGATTGCTACACTTTGCCCAAAGCATCTCCTCAGGGGGCCAAATTACTTTAGCTCTTTGTATGTTTTCCATTGCCTTAAACAACATTACAGATTCTCAGTATATAGCCAAACTGATGCCTAATATTTCCTCTGCAATTTTGTCACCTCATTTGGACTCTAATTTGTTATGCCTGTTTATCACTTCTCAATCTCTTTTACAGGATCATGCAGTTTTAGTATTTCTTGCTCACATATGTTGCCACACTAACATTCCTGGACCACTCACTGAAGGAAATGCTCATGCTGATGGTGCTATAAAATCATTTTATTCTCTCTTTCAGATGCTGTGGAATCACAGAATTTTTTTTTCAAAATGATCATTCTTTAATGAAAACATTTTCTATTTCCTCTCAAAAGACCTGTTTCATCATTAATAATTTATCTCATTGCATACCCTTTCATTCTACTTGGGAAACCATAAACCCTCAAGGTTTAGATTCTAATGGTCTTTGACAGATGGATGTAACTCATTTTTCTCCTTTCCACACCTATTCTTTCTTACATGTTATCATAGATACATCCTCCAATGCACATTTTTCAGAGAAGGTCTCAGCCTGTATCTATCATGGGCTCTTCTTCATTGCCACCAATGTAAACCTCATCATTTAAAAACTGACAGTTTCCCTGCTTATACTTCTAATACATTTGCTCAATTTTGTAATCAATAGAAGATAATTTTAATCCCTGGAATTCCCTACAATCCTACTGAACACACCTTAGTTGAACATGCACACCACACACTTAAAATGTGCCTTTTAAAACAAAACTGAAAAAGGGGACCTAACGTCATTCATGTTAATAATGCTCTCAATATTTTCTTGTTCACAGTGAATGCTGATAATGTAGAATATGAGATAATATACATCACTGCTCCTCTGCCTTGGGCATACACTTTACCCCTAAGAAAAAACTACCAAAGATTTTTGTAAAATACTGAATTCCACCAAACTCTACATGGCAAAACTTTTTATCTTTGATTACATGGAGGAAGAAATATGCTGCTACTCTACTCCTTTATTTCCTGTTTGGATTCCAGGTGTGTGAGACCCATCAATGATCATGAGTTGGCATCAAGGATTCACAATCTGATTACCAAATTCCATTTGATCTTGGATGGAGTGGATCCTGATTGAAAGAAGGTTACTCCAAAAAGAACAAGAGGCCCTATGGGCCCATGATCTTTTAATCATCTAGTGACCTGGGGGCATATAAAGATTTTAACAACATCTGCCCAGCAATTGCTAGACCAGATGGGTTGAGAATGTGCCCTGAAAATTTTGGTTACACCTCTCTTTGTAAAACTTACCCAAATTTCCAAAACTATGCTGGCCATTATTGTGCTATTTCTCTGTTGTATTCCTGTTTGTTGGTGGTGCCCTGTATAGAAAACTGTTCCATCTTTCACTTCATGCAATCATTATAACATTTGGGTTCACTTAGCAGAAATTGTTAGTTCTTCTGAAACTTGTATCCACCAAGAAGTAGATATGGGAAGCATACTGGGATCTTTTCTTTTCATGCGGTGCTTAAACCTCTAACTATATTCCAACTAATATGTTTCATGGAACTCATTTTTGTTTAAGCAGATTAACAGCCTTTCTCCCCTGTCCTCAGAATTTAATAGGTCACCATCCAGCTCAACAATTACATAAAAGGGCTATATACTTAGATAAAGATTGTGATGATTTGGTTGATCTATTGTCTATAGCAGAATTTGAGGCTTTAAAATTCTCCTTAGTTGGTATTCTTGCCCTAGCAGTACGAGTTTAAAAACAGACAATGGGGCTTATCTGTGCTATGGTAAAAAATTAAATTACACATCAAGGGTAATTACTAAGGGCTAATGAGGAAGAAAAACCACACTATCAAGCTATTATTTATAATAAGACTTCTATTGATTACTTGATGTTGTTACATCATAAGGGATGCCATAAATTTAATAACCTGTGTTGTTTCAATCTAACTGATAACAGTAATTCCATTAAAAAATTGATTATATCAAAGACATTGTAAACAGGTGCAACAAGATGATGGAGGTTGAAATTTATTAGATTGGTTAACCTCATGGTTACCAAATTTTACATGGATGAAACAGCTTTTCATTGGAGGATGTTTATGGACTCTTGCCTTATTATGTTGTGCTTATTTTTCCAATGTCTGTCTTACTTTCTCCCTCCACCTTTCTTAAACAAAAGACAAGTCATATCTATTCAAAAGGTCACACAAAACAAAAGTTTGGAATTGTAGAGGTTCAGGCCATGAGAGATTACAGAGGAGCATAAGTTCTTTGAATGAGCACACACCGCAGATGATGAAGACCTTCTGTTTCTCTGGCTTAGAAACATTTTTCAACTCCTCTGATCTTTAGCCATGAAGATGTTATCTTCTTATAAAAACATTTGGCACTAGTGGACTCTGAGAAGCATGCATATTATATGACCTGCACATGCACAAACTGTCTGCACTAATGAAACCTGATGTATCCCTGGCGTAGATAATAAAATTGAACTGGCTTTCCCACAGAAACCACTCCTTATTGTGTGCCATCCTGTATGCTTTCCTCTTTATTTGTACACCCCTTAACCTTTATAATCTCAGTTGTAGAGGGATGGTCCTCTGAAGTAAAGTGAAGGAGAACACACTAAATTTTGTTGGGAGGGATCATACAGGGAATCTCTCAGGTGTTTGGGGAGGGCACTCAAAGAAGTATCACAAGGAATCTCTGAGTTTTATAGTTGTGGCCTTTGAATGAATGCACAGGGATTTCTGGTAAGTGGTGTTTGCCACCTGAGATGCATAATAGAGTTTTTTTGAGATTTGTTGAAAGGGTATTCTGAGCTTTGTATGGAGGACTCTTGATTTGGCTGTATAGGGAAGGTACTCTTAAGTGAGTATTAAGAACTCACTGAGGTGTATTGGGATATATCTCTAAAGTTAGTAAGGAGAGAACTCAGATTAATATGGAGAAAAAAATGAGATGGCTCTATGAGGTATGAAACAGAGTCCTCTGAATTATAAAATAGGGCAATCTGAGAAATGTAGAGAGGCACTGTGTAGTGTTACTCTCTGAGTTGTATATGGATTGCTCAATGATGTATGTAGAAAGGGTTTCTCAGGTGTGTACTGATGGTCCTTTGGGTTGTGTAGGAAGGGGTGCTTGATGTAAGTTGGGAGAGATTTCTGAGATGTGTAGTTAGGTGTCTGTGAGGTGTGTATGAAGGGAAGGAATCTCTGAGGTTTGTTGTTCAGGCTTTCTGAGATATGCAGGGAGCTCCCCATTAGGTGTGCAGAAGGTATATATGAGGTGTTATAAAGAACTTTTTCCTGTGTAGTAGTGCAATCTCAGTTTTGTAGTGAGGGCCCTCTGAAGTGAATAGAGATATCCATCTGATATGAGTAGGGAGAACACACTAAGGTGTTTTTTAGAAGAGTAAAGGGAATCTCTGAGGTGTGTGGGTAAAACCCTCAAACAGCTTTTAAAAGAGAAGTGAATTCTATCTGAGATGTGTGGGTAGGGTTTGCTGAGGTGTGTAGCACAGGTCTTCTGAGGTTTGAAATAATATCTCTAGTGTTTTTAGGGAGTACACTCTGGGTGCATAAGGAGGGCTTTCTTAGTTGTTTAGGTGTTGCTCAATGAAGTGTGGGGGAAGTGTTCCTAAGGTGTGTAAGGATGGGATTTTGAGTTCTATATGAAGGGTTCTTGATATGAGTAGGGAGGAAATTTTTAGAAGTATAAGGAAGTGTTTTTGAGGTGTGTAGAAAGGTTCTCTTAAGTGTGAAGGTGGGTTCTCCTCATTTTATAAGGAAGGCCCTATGAGGTATGATGGGAGGACCCTCTGAAGGGTGTAGGAGGGCTTTATGAGTTTTGTAGGAGAGCTTATTGACATGGGTGGAAGTGATCATTTAAGTACACCTCTTTGAGGTGTATATAGGAGGACAGTAAAATAGCTTTATGATGAGTGTAGTGAGGGTTTTCTGATGTTAGTAGAAAGACTCTCTGAGGTGTTTAGAGAGTGCTTGAGAAGGAATATAATGAGTGCTTACTTAGGTCTGTAGGGATGTCTCTCTGAGGTGTGCAGGTACTTCTCTTGAGATGACTATTGAGGGCTTTGTTCAAGTACCAGGAGGGCACTCAGATGTGTGGGGAGGGTTGTCTGATTTTTGTATGGAGCAGATTCCAAGCTGTGAGAGAGAGTTAGGGGTAGGTTTAAGGTCAATTTGAGACATATGGATCTGAATTAGGGTTAGATTTAGGATTGGCATTTAAATTATGGGGTTAATGTTAGAGTTAGGGGGTTAGTGTTAGGTTTGGTTTGGGGTTAAGTTCTGGATCAGCATTTGAATTATATTGGGAAAGCCTCTGTGATGAGTTCAACTGGCTCTCTGAGGTGTGTTGTAAAGATTCCCTAAGGTGAGTTCACAGGCTTTCTGAGATGATTAGAAAGGGCTTCCAAAGGAGCATGGTGAGTACTCACTGGGGTCTACAAGGACAACTCTCTGAATTGTGTAGGTACAAGCTCTTAAGATGAGTAGTGATGGCTTTCTTTGATGTGTCAGCAGGATATTAAGATGTGCATAGAGAGGAATTTTTGAGCTCTCAGAGCAAATAGAGAGGACTATATGATGTGTGTCAGAGGGCTTCTTTTTATGTGTTGGAGAGCCCACTCAAGTAAGTTAGAAGACCTCCAAGAGGTGCAAAGGGAAGAAGAGCTGTGAAGTGTGGAAATGGCTCACTGAGTTGTGTTTGGATAGACATTTGAGGTGAGTAGTGAGAGCTTTGTGAGATGAGTAGGGAGGAAAAATGGATGAAGAAGGGAGTACACTATTAAGTTAGGGTTAGGGTTAGGTTTAGAGTCAGGTTCAGAGTTTAGAATTATGGTCAGTGTCAGGGAGTTCTCTCTGATATGTAGGGAGGCCTTAGGGTTAAGTTCAGGGTCAGGGTCAGTATTTGAAGTTTGTAAGGAAGGCCTCTGTGGTGAGTTGAAAAGGTTTTCTAAGGTGTGTATTTAGGGCTGTCTGTCATTAGTTGATAGACTTTCTGATGTGTTTAGAGTGTGCTTGCAAGAAAGTTTTGTCAGCAGAATGGGCTTGCAAAACTGTATAATTTGTTCTCACTGAGGTATGCAGGGACAACTCTCTGAAAAGTGTAGAGAATGCATTTAAATGAACGGGCTTTCTTTGATGTGTAAGAAGGGTACTCTGAGATATTTTGGGAGACACTTTAAGTTGATAGTTTGTGGCCACTGAGCTGTGTAGGGTGGGCACTAAAATGCATGTAAAGGGGCTTTATGGAATTGATTCAGGTTCTCATAATGGTTTGTGGAAGGGTTCCCTAAAGTGATCTGGAGGGCTTACTGTGGTTCAGAGGGAGTGTGCTCTGTGAATTATAGAAAGAATTTAGTAAGTTGTGTTTGGAGGCCCTTTAGATTTGGGACATGAGAACTCTGTGAGATGAGTAAGGAGAAGAAACTGATGTAGAAGAAAGGGTACTATGAGATTAGGGTTAAAGTTAGCTT
Source organism: Sciurus carolinensis (assembly GCF_902686445.1). Classification (NCBI taxonomy): domain Eukaryota; kingdom Metazoa; phylum Chordata; class Mammalia; order Rodentia; family Sciuridae; genus Sciurus; species Sciurus carolinensis. The sequence goes on from NW_025920132.1 coordinate 1,457,294, forward strand.
AGAGATAAGGATTTAGTCAAGGTCAGAGTCAGTGTCAGTATCAGGCTTTCTGTTATATGTAGGGAGGGTCTAGGGTTATGGTTAGAGTAAGGGTTAAGTTCTGGGTGGGGGTCAGTATTTGTGATACATAGGGCAAGCCTCTGTTGTGAGTCAAAAGTGGTATCTTAGGTGTTTATTGAGGATTATGTGAGGTGAATAGATGGCTTTCTGAGAGTTTTAGAGAGTGCTTGAAATGAAATACAATTAGTAAATAAGGACTTGGTTCTATTATAACTCATACTCACCGAGGTATGTTGGGATGGCTCTCTGAGGTGTGTAGAGACTGTTGTTGAGGTGAGTATAGAGGTCTTTCTTTAATGTGTAGGAAGATTACTCTTAAGTGTGTAGAGAGAGCTCTCTGAGGTTGATAGATTTGGGCCTGTGATCTTGTAGAGGGGTATATAAGGTGTGTAGGAGAGATCTATAATGTGTGTCAGATGGCTCTACCATGTGTGTGGGTGATCCTTCTGATATGAGTGGGTAGGGTTCACTCAGGTTTATAGGTGTGTGTACTGAGATAAGTGGAAAGGATGCACAAATTTGTTTTCAGAGGACTTTGAAGTTTGTAGTGAGAGCTCTGAGACAAGTAGGGAGGAAAAAGTGATATAAAAGGAAGGATCTTATTGAGTGTGGGGGAAACTATGTTGTGAGTAGGTCGAATTTACTGAAATGTATAGAGAAGCTCTCTGAGCTTTGTAGTGTAGGTTGTCTGAGATGTACAGTGAAAGCTCTTTGGAATTCATAGGGGTAGTACTCTAATATATGTAGGGAGGGCTCTCAGTAGTGTGCAAAGAGATCTTTATTAGGTGTTCAGTGGGATCTATGAATGGTGTATGACTGAAATGCTATCTCTGTTGTTCAGGGAGGAAACTCTGAAGTGAATAGTGAGATCTCTCTGATATGAGTAGGGAGAATAAACTGAGATGTGATTCGAGGGTTCTTTGAGGATAATACAGAATATCTGAGGGTCTGGGGAGAGAACTCAATGGAGTATAATGATGACTCTCTGAGGTATGTATGTATGACACTTGGGGGTTAGCAGGAAAGGTTTTTGGTGAGCAGTGAGGTCTATCTGAGCTGTGTATGTAGCATTTGCTGAGGTGTGTAGCATGGGTATTGTGAGATTTGAATTAATGTCTCTCTGGTGTTTATATAAAATACTCACTCAGTTGTATATGGAGGACTTTTTGAGTTGTTTGGGTCATGCTCCATGAAATGTGGAGGAAGCATTTCTAAAGGGTGTATATGGATGGCACTTTAAGGTGTGTAGGAAGGGCTCTTGATATAAGTAGGGTGGGGTTACATAGATATGTAGAGGGTGAGTTTGGTGTATAGGAAATGTTTCTGGAGTTGTGAAGGTGGGTTTTCTTCAAGGGAGGGCTCTCATATATATAGGAAGATCCCTCTGAAGGGTGTAGGAGAGCTTTAGAGGTTTGTAGGAAAGCTTCTTGCCATGAGAGGGAGGGCTCACCTCAGTAAGTAGGGCTTTATGTAGTATATAGGAAAGGCCTATGTGTTGAGTGGAAATAGCTCTCTGAGGTGTGCAGTGAGACTCTGAGTTGAGTAGAAATTTCCTCTGAGGGTGCTGAGTGTGTGCTGTATAGAAATATAGTTAGTATAAAGGTCTTGTAAAGGTGTAATTTGTACTCCCTAAGGTATATATGGATGTCTCTCTGAGGTATGTAGTGACTACTCTTGAGATGTGTAAGGATTACTTTCATTTTTGTATATGTAGCATATTAAAAGGTGTATAGCGAAGGATCTCTAAGGTTGGTGGTTTGTGACCACTGTTGGGTATGGAGGATTCTATGAGTTTTTAGGAGGGCTATATGATGTGTGTCCAAAGGCCACTTTACTTGGGTGAAAGGGCCCTCTGAGGTGAGTTGGGATAGCTCACAGACTTGAAAAGGGTGTGTGCACTGGGACTTGAAGAAAGTGCTCAGTGAGTTGTGTTTGGAGGGCATTTTGAGGTGAGTAGTGAGAGCTCAGTTAGATAAGTAGGGAGAACAAATTGATGTAGAAGGGAAGGTACTTTGAAGTTAGAGTTAGGATTAGGCCTAGGACTAGCATTTAGGGTCAGGGACAGGGAGAGCTCTCTGTACTATGTAGGGTGGGCTAGGTTTATGCTTAGAGTAAGGGTTATGGTTTTTCTCAGGTTGAGTGTCAGTATTGTGGGTTATAGGAAAAGTCATTGTGAAAAGTCAAAAGAGTTCTCTGCGGAGTGTTATTGCAGGTTCTTTGAGGTGGTCAGAGGGCTTGCAAACAAGTATAGTTAGTGGGGGTAACTTTCAAAGAAGTACAGTTTGTACTCTCTGAGTTATGTAGGAACATCTCCCTGAGGTGTGCAGGGACTGCTCTTGAGGTGAGTATGGTGGTACACTTGGATTTATATGAAGGGTATACTGTGGTATGTAGAGTAGGCTCTTTGAATTTGGTAGCATGCTGCCTCTTAGCTCTGTTGTGTGAGTTCCATGAAGCATGTAGGATAGTTCTATGATGTGGGTTAGTGGGGTATAAGACATGAGTTTGAGGGACTTAGATGAGTTGGGATTGCTCACTCAGGTGTATAAATAGTGTGTGCTGAGTTGAGTAGAAAGGGCTCAGTGAGTTGCTTGTAGGGCTGTTAGAAGTGAGTAGTGAGCTCTCTTAGGTAAGTAAGGAGTACAACTAGATGTAGAAGGGAGGGCCCCATGAGGTGTGGAGGGACTTCAATATAGTCTGAAGTTAGAACTTGCTAAGATGAGTAGGATGGACTTTCTAAACATTGTTGCATAGGTACTCTGAGGTGTGTAGTGAGGGCTCATTGAAATGCAGAGGGATGGTACTCTGGTTAGTGTAGGGAGGGCTTTCAGAGGTGTGTAGGGAAGTTTCTGTTATTTGTGCAGAGGGATCTATGCAGGGAATAGGAGGACTCAGTAGAAATGCTATCTCAGTTGTATAGGGAGGGCCCTCTGAAGTGAGTTGTGAAATCTCTCTGATATTAGTAGGGAGAATATTCTAAAGTTTGATGGGAGGGATCTTTGAGGATAGTAGAGAGAATCTCTGAGGTATTTTTGGAGGACACTCAGAAGAGTATCATGGGACCTCTCTGATATTTGAAGTTATGACCCTAAGTTGAATATTGAGGTTTTTTTGGTGAGTAGTGAGGGCTACATGAGATACCTATGTAAGTTTTCTTGAGATTTTTTTGAAAGGGCATTCTTTTATTTGTATGAAAGTTTCTCTGAGATTTGTAGGGAAGTCTCTTGATTGCAATGTATAGGGCTGGGGCTCTGAGGTAAGTGTTAAGAATTTGCTGAGGTGTGTATTGATGGAACTCTAAGTTGAGTAAGGATAGATCTCTGATATGAATAAGAAAGACAAACTGAACTGTGAAAGGAGGGCTCTTAGAGGTGTGTAACAGGGGCCTCTGAATATTGAAAGTAGGGCATTCTGAGGTGTGTAGAGGTGCAATGTGTAGCATCAGTTCTTTGAGTTGTATGGGGTTGGTAAATGTGTGTAGGAAGGGTTTCTAAGGTGTGTGGGGATGACCTCTGAATTGTATAGAAAGTGCACTTGATGTGAATAGGTAGGGATATGAGCTGTGTGTAGAGGTGACTGTGAAGTATATAGGAAGGGATCTCTGAGATGTGAAGGAAGGGCTCTCTGTGGTTTGTCATACACATGCTCTGAAGTGTGTAAGGAGGTCTTTCTTAGGTGTGCAGGAGGAATCTATGAGGGGTGTAGGAGGATTTTACCTGTATACAAGTGCTATCTCTGCTGTTTAGTTAGAGCCCTCTGAAGTAAATACTTGGATGAAATTGATATGACTACATAGAACATACAGATGTGTAATGAGAGTGTTCTTTGAGGATGGTAGAAGCAATCTCTGAAGTGTTTCAGGTAGTCATTCAACAGAGTATTTGAAGGGAGTTGTGTCACTCCAACCCACAGAGGTGAGTAGGGAGGGCATTTTGGTGAGTAGTTCATTTTATCTGAGTTGTGGAGGAATTTGATTTGTTGAGGTTTGCAGCATGGACATTGTGAGGTTCAAATTAACATCTCACTGGCATTTGTAGGAAGTAATCTCTGGGGTGTAGAGGGAGGGATTTCTGAGTTGTTTAAATGTTGCTCAATGAAGTGTGGAAGAAGTGTCCCTAAAGTGTGTAAGGATGGAATTTTGAATTGTGTAGATAGGACTCCTGGTGTGAGTAGGAATTTCTTAAATGTCGATGGAAGTGCGTTTGAGGTATGTAGAAATGGTTCTCTGAGGTATAAAGGCAGGTTCTCTTTGTTGTGTAGGGAGTGCTCTCTGAAAGGTGTAGGAAGGCTTTATGAGGTTTGCAGAAAGGCTTATTGGTGAGTCTAAGTGTTAAGTGAGTAAAAGGGCTATTTGCTGTGTATAGAAAATACTTCTGAGGTGAGTCAAAAGTGTTCTCTGAGGTTCATAGTGTAGACTTTCTGAGGTGCTTAGAGTAGGCTTGCAAATAAGTAAAATTAGTATAAAGGGGCTTTTCACACTTGCTGTCCAGCATCTATACAGAAAAGTGTGGTTAATCCAGCCTGGGATTGGCTGTGATGAGGAGGGTTTCCCTAAGGGCCTGTCTCTGAGGTTCCAGTCAAAACACTATTCCTTGGGTACCAAAAATCCCACCACTGCTTGCTGTCTTACTTCTGCAGGATAAGTCAGACGTCAGTCCCCTGCTATTCCTAGCACAAAGGGTGGATATTCATTCTCTAAACAGCCTCCCAACTCACCACTCTTGAGGCAGAAGCCCTCATTTTGACCCAAAGACCACTCAATTCATTTTTTGAAGTCACTCCTCTTTGATATCTGGCTGGAGATTTTCATACCAACAGAAGGCCAAAAGTATGTCATCAGTAACATTCTGTGCCCCTGATCTGCCTATATGCATACTTGCTTGAATAACTCCCTGATAATAATAGATGGTCAGAAGGACTGGGTAATTTTACAGATTTCTAAAGAATAGACCAAGTGCCTGACAATGGTAGGTGCTTCACTTACATTAGAGCCAAGAATGAACCTAACCAATTATAGCCTAGCTACCTCAGGAGCAAAACTCACTATGCCTGCCTAAGAGGTCTCTGTTCTGTTTACATGCAGGTCATGAATCCTCCTAAATTCAGGCCACAAACTCCTTCCCAAATGTGGAAACTCTTTCCTGAGATTTCAGAGCAGCATGGCCTAAGGCAAAGAACTTCATTACAGGGGAGAATACAGTCCACAGGGACAAACAGAGCAATTGGCAACCTGCTCTATGAGACCAGACCTGAGGCAAACAGTCCTATGGTTCACCTTACTTGGTTTTCTAAACAACCAGGCAGGGTTCTCTTCTGAAAACCCTCCTTTCCACAGAGATGACTGATGTTCAGAGTGATACCCAGCTGTCTAAAACCAAATCAGGAGATGGTCATATCCCAGACCTTGGAGGTGGTACAAACCAGCTCCAGCATCTTCTTGGCACTGGCCTAATTTTGGCATGAATACAAAAATCCATGGAAATATGTGGTTTCCCTTTCTGTAGGCCAGGTGCAGATAATCTATAAGATCCTGCAGGATCAGTGCTGGGAAGATTTCAAATACACAGGACACATCCAATGATTAATCTATGGCATCTTCTCCCTGGGTTTGGGAATCCAAAAGGATATTTAACACAGAAACAGTAGTCAGAGTATCAAGGGAAAACAGAACAAAAGATTTTTCCCTTCATATTCTCAGGGGACATAACACACCCACACACAAATATAGACATACACAATTCATGCACCAGCACACACACACACACACAAACACACACACACCACAAACACACCCAAACCCCTGTTTACTGTGAAGTTATCAAAATGGGAATCTGAGTGGTGGACTAGCCTCTACTCATTTGCAATGGCCTCTCCTGTCTCACCTCTGGTCTCCTTGGGAAAAATCACCAGAGTTGTTGGAACCCAGCATTGATCCAGGAATTCCACACTCAGGAAATGACCCTACTCATGGTTTTCCTAATACCTGAGCATCTATAGATCAGTAGGCAATGAGAACTCATGGCTCTGAACTTTCTGTCTCAACAAAAATGAGCAGAATAGGACTGTATCTGGACTGTGAGTGCCTAGATACTTGGTTCCAGGTTGTGTGTTCCATTGCCAAGGAAATGAGGTCACTTCCTTGGGAACTCTTTACCTGAGGCACTTTCACATGTAAGATATTCAAAAATTCCCATGCAGTGTAGGATGCTCTCATCTTCCCATGACATAAGAACAAGTGGACAAAGTTACACCAACATACACTGGATCAGGTCCCCAAACAGGTCTAGTGTAGCAAGCTCTCCTGGTTTAGTAGACAGAGCTTGGTTCAGACCCTTCCCCTCTTTCTGCCTATGTGTGTGGTCCTGAAGAAGTCAGTTTGCATTGCAGGGCCTTCATAGCTTCCCCACATCTCCAGGGATTATTCTAGCATCTGCTTTTAAAGTTGCCAGCAGATGTATGAGACCTTACATAAATGTACTCCAGGGGAAAACCTAACACTAGAGTCATATTTTGCAATGCACAAACATACAGTTGAAAAAGGAGGAAGGTGAAGAACAGAGGATGACATGCAAATGTACTATGACATGTGTCCCACAGTGAAAGAGTAAGTGAGCTCCTCTCTTGGCCATGTTTCCACTCTGTACCAATGGAAAGTTTCAAAGGCTAATTTACAGAGATAGCCTCCCCATGATATAGATCTCAAAATGGTTCTTGTGTAATGTAGAATTGTCTAAATTTCTCTTCCCATTGTACACTGTGCTTATACTACAAGGGACCCCAAAATGCACAGTATTCCAGTGCCAAAGGTCTATAGCTTCCTACCCTTTTATTGAATCTATATCAGCATCTGGTTTCAAAGAAACATAAATCAGCAAGGGTCTTGAGATTTCACTTTGAAGGTGGAGTCATGAAAAGTCTTGTTTCTATCTGGTTCCATATACCTAGAGCATAAAGCACTGTTGGGATTCTAGAACTTTGTAGAAAAATTTGGTGTGGCAGCTGGAAGATGCTGGGGGATACTTTGAAATGGCAAGGAATTGGAATTTCTGTACTTCCATTTCTAAGTGCCTCATGTAGGTGAAAATATTTTGGTTATAAAATTCACTGATGCACATGTTATATCAAGAAGCAAGGATGGTGTTAATTGGCCACGAGTTTGCCCAATAGCATGGTAATAATCATAGGAGAGGACTTCATTTTCTCCTTGTCTTTAGGGAAAGACTACATTGCTTCTCTCAGAGTAGCACCAAGCCACAACCTTTTGTTTTGTGTGTAGTTGAAGAGAGAGTTTTTCCTATACTTCCAACTAAAATTTGGAAAGAAGACCCCATCAGCAAAAACAAAGAAGCAACTCAGAAGGCAACATGTTTAAATACCCAAGGGTACTGGAGCAGAGAGGACAGACAAAATAATTTTGAGAACTGGAAAGGGAATAGGAGATCACTCCTTGCACAGGATACTTACTAACCAAATGCATCTTCACTCAGCTTTCTGTACTCACTGTTGAATGGAACACAAAGTAATATCTTTCCCTTCCCCTAAGGAACTTCAAGTATTAAGTAACCATTACAGAAGACTCATGACAATCTTCCTTGTGCACATGGAACTAAGTTGCTGCTCATTACCTTCACACCATAGGTGAGAGACAGATGATAGTCAACTGGCCAGGAAAGACTTAAAAATCAACAAACATATGCACAATTGCTCCTGTGGGAAGGTTACCAGGATAGGGCATTTCTAGCTGCTTTTGTGTTCTTTTGAAATTTACTGGGGAATAACAAATGGGGATGAATCACTGGAATGAAGATCTGCACGTATGATGATTCTGGTGTGATTCACACTGAGGTTCCAGTCAATTTGAAAAGAGAAAATGGTCCCTGTTTTTTAAATTGTAGAAGTCAAAGGTGTGGATATTTCTCTCCTCATTTCCTACACCTACAGGCATTCATACTAAGGCAGTAAGTGATAGCATTTCCTATTCCACTAAGTTTCTTCAGGGAGGAAAAAGAGCCATGAATGAGTCATGGCATGCCTGATGAGACCTTTAAATAGGACAAAGTTCCATCAGTTTCCATGTCACTATAAACAACCATTAAGGAAACAAGGGCAACTGGTGATAATTTCTCTTTGCTGGTCACTTCTGGAAAATTGTCTCAAAATTGCTCTGTTGGAATCTTAACTCTGTAAAACAGGACAAAGAAGAAATCACAGAAAAGGGGAGATGACTTCTGGGTTCCAGCAGGGTTTAATTGAGCTGTAAACAGATTCACTGTCTTAACAAATAAATCCCATGAACAAGTATATCAATAAAGCCTACCCAAGTATTAGTCCCTTTCCTCAAACACATCTTTCTACCAAGATCCTCAACATGTATCTGTACCGAGTCAGCCCAGTTCTGGCTTTCACATTCTAAAACACAGCACTGTGAGTTTCAATCACTAAAGCACCAAGATCTGAGGGCTGAACTATTCTCTTTCTAAACATAGCATCCAAGAAAAGGTGTCATGTGCCAAACTCTAAATAGAAAAATCAAGAATATATATTATTTTATTTTTGTCTTTTTTGGAACCTGGGGTAGACCCCAGGGCTTTGTGAATGCAAGGTAGACACTTTGCCACTGAGCTATATCCCAGCCCTATATATTATTTAAAAACTACAATTTGCTCACAGCTAGATCCACCTAGACAAATTTAAACATTTTGAAATGGTATATGCATGACTACAGTTTTCTTACTGGAATCCAAATTAGGCAAATGCAATATTTAAAAGGAAGAGTATGGAACCCAGGACAGTCAATGATAGCCTGAGATCAGGACACCCTGTAAACACAGCCCAGAGACCTTGACTTCTAGTCTCAGGTCAGTGAGGGACATTTAAGCAGCACAGGCTCTATCTGCCCTTCCTCAGATCCTTGGCACCTTTGCAGTCAGGGCATGGTGATCCTGACACAGAGACCCTGGGACTTAGGAGCCACTTGACTGGTCTTAGGTGCAAGCCTGCAGCTCAGATCTGAAGGGCCAAATCACCAGTGGCAGGGATCCTTGTGTATGGTTGAGGAATGGTTCCATGCAGTTGCTTTATTGGTGATGGGATTCTCCCAGAGAAATGGGACAGAGTCCATGCCTTTTTACATGACTTGATCAGTTGCCTACTATACCATTTCAGTTATTGGGCATGTGTTGACCCTTTTGCTTATAATGGAACCTGCTGGGAATTTGCACCATGAACTCAAGGTGGTTCTCTGTCTTATCTCTCTGCTTGTTCCCAAGTGAGGCTCACTAGGAGCAGACCTGGACTTGGAGGAAATCTCTAACACCTGCAGGTGTTTCTCCTTCTCCTTCACATGCCCCCTCCACAGCCATCTCTGGCCCCATCCAGCCCAGGATTGCAGTGATGACTCAGAACTGAAGTAATGAGTGTTGTGGTAATTCTGTGGCATTGAAAATGGAGACCCATTTTGGCCATTTACTTGTGTCACAGGTGCTGCCAACATACTTGTAATACCAGTTGACCATTATTTTCATTGTGAAGTACTTCATGAGGCTTGGATGCAGGATATCCTGTGGGGTGTACAGTATGTTTAGAAGAGAGGTGGACCCTCATGTAGATGAGAGTAAAACACAGATCTCATAAATTAAAATGATAGGTAGTTTGGCATTGCAATTAGCATTGGTAAACTCTAAGAGTCATTACACCAAGAGCTGTAGGATTTGGGTCATCAGAACTTTCAAGCATTACTGGAAAGACACACGACAGCAACTTTTTGAGATGATCTTCCAGTGCTTAAGACAAAACAAGTCTAATCTATGACCAGTGCCCCCATAATTTATCTGCACTTAGAAAATTGCTCTGAGAAAGCATGTCAAGCCAAACATGGTGCCATTATGGACATCAGAAATTTTGATGCTGATCAGATAAAATATCCAAATATCTTTCCATATATGAGTGCTCAAGAAACCCAGAATAAAAAAGAATGAACCACAAAGCTACAGAGACACAGATGCTTAGTACCTATTCTGCTGCAAGATGCAAAAACCCTGGCTGAAGAGACAACATGCTGTATGACTCACCTTTGTTGACATTCTAGAAAAGGCAAAATGTGAATGACATCCATATTATGGTTTCTAAAGTCAATGAAATATATGTCCTGTGACTTTTAATCTTACTATATAACATCATTTACATAAATCCCGAAACCAATAAAAAGCTTCCTTGTGAATTTTAATACTTATTTAGTACTCAATATAATATCTAAAACTAATAAACAGGTTCTCTGTAGCATTTAATATCAGCATAATATTTATAATATAAAACTTTAAGCTAATAAAATATCTTCACTGTAGCCATTAAACTAATAAGATATTCATGAGATACTATTACAATTAGTCCATATGCTGTATGGCCTAGGTTACTTGATGACCTAGAAAGACACTATGCCCACTAATTCCATAGCTTGAGTAGCCTCTATTGACCTGTGTATGCTTTATGTCCTAAGTAACCCAAATAATGTTAGTACCCACTTTGACAATTGAAATCTCCATCATCAGCATAGCTTTTATTTCTTTTATTACCTCTGTGACCTCTCCAAATTTTATGGACTCAAAAGCCTAAATAAATTTATTAGCTCTGAAGTTCTGCATAGACTCTATGGCATAAATTGCCTCTATGACATGAATTACCTGTATTTTGTGCAAAACCTCTATGCCATGATAAGTCTTTATGGTCCCTTTAGTTTTTATGACCTGCATAGCATCTAAGCCCTGAAGAGCCTCAATCATCTGTGCAATCTCTATAACCTACACAAACTTAATGGCCTGAGTAGTCTAAATGATCACAGTGTCTTATCTGACCTCTGTAGCTACTACTTGCTTTGTAATTACTATGGTCTTAGTAGCCTCTATGCCCTGTGTAACCTCTTTGACCTTTGTATTATATGTTACCTTAGTAAACTTTATGTCCTGACTAGTCTTTATAACTGGAGTAGCCTAAATTATCTCCCTCACCTGTGTGTGCTTATTACCATTAATGACTTAGTAGCCCCTATACCTGCATAGTTATTAAGATCTGTGTAATTTCATTGAGGGCTCACAGATTCAGAGATCTTAGCCCATAGAAGGGTATCTCCATTCCTCAGGATCAAGGTGAAACTGAGCATCATGGCAGGAGAGAGTGGTGGAGGGGGACAGCTCCCATCATCAGGAAGCAGAGAGAGAGAAAGTGGGGATCTCCACTCTCCAGATACAAATATATATATACTCCATAGCCATGCCCCCAATGAACCACTCCCCCAGCCACACCCTACATGCTTCCAGTGACCACTCAGTTAATCCCATCTGGGATTTATTCACTGATAGGGTTAAGACTCCCACAACCCAATAATTTCTCCTCTGAACCTCTTGCACTCTCTCACATGAGAGCTTTTGGGGGACACCTCACATCCAAACCATACCACCCTCTTTGACTTATGTATCCTCTATGATGAGTTTAGCCTCTGTGACCTACAAAACCTGTATTTCCAGAGTAGCCCAATTATATGCAGAGCCTCTATGGCAAGTATAACCTTTATGACCTGTTAGCCTTTATCAAATACAGAGGTATTATGGCATGAGTAGTCTCAAGTATCTGCATATTCCCTATGACCTGTGTATTACCTGTATACTGAATAGCTTCTATGACATGAGTATCTTCTCTGGCCTGTGTAGTCTCTAAGAACCAAGAAGAGTTTATGATCTGGGTTTCTTCTAGAACCTGTGTAGCCTCTGTGTCCTTTGAAGACTCTTATGGCCTGAGTAGATTCTATAGACTTCATAGCATCTATTTCATAAGTAGAAATTTTTATGCCTACTCTGTATGACCTTGTTATTGTATATCCTCTGTGACCTGCATGTCTTTTATAAACTGAGTAGCCTAAATTATATTCCTAGCCTGTAGGGCTTTATTAGAATAAATTCACTTAACAGTCCCTATGATTTTGAAACTTGTATGACCTGCATTTCCTCTATGATCTGAAAATCCTCCAATATCTGCATAGCATCTATGATGAAAATAACCTCTATGACATTGTGCAGCTTCTGTGATATCTCTAGACTCTATGTCCTGTATAGCCTTGAAGACCTGAATAGACAGTAAGACCTGGGTACGATCAAAAAGCTCAGTGACCTCTATGGATAGTATAGCCCTTATTTTGCAGATACTTTTTCCTGCATGGACTCCATGACCTTCATAGACTTTATGGCTAACATTGCTTACTCTTTGATCACATTTTTTTTCTGTACATTCTGTGTAGCCTTCATAGTTTCTGTGTCCTGAGTAATGTGTATAAAGTGTATATTCTTGTGTGCTGAGTGGTCTAACTCAACTAATTAAAACCTGTTATCTGCATACCCTCAAAGGATGGAGTAGCCTCTATGTCATGAAAGGCCTCTTTGACCTGTGCAGATTCTAGACCTATCTATATCTGTGTCCTGAATTACCCATATTACCAGCCTACACTCTATTAACTGAGTAACCCAAGTATTCTGCATATGTTCAATGGACTAAGAAGACTTTTACACTTGTGTAACCGGTATGAACTGTCTAACTTCTATGACCCAAATAGCTATTATAAGATTATCTTCCATGACCTCTATATGGTCTATGACCTAAGTAGCCCTTATGACCTGTATAAACCTCATGACTTGAGTAGCATCTATACCTGGGTAGCCTCTGTGACCTGAGTAGACTGAGTAGGCTCTGTCATCAGCTTAAACTCTCTAGGACTTTTTAAATTCTCTATGACCTATGTAGCTCCTATGTCCTAAGAAACCTCTGTGACCTATGTAGCTTGTATGACCTGAGTAGCCTCTATGACCAGAAGGCGTCCTTGGACTAAATAGCACCATGATCTGAGTAGTCTTTTGTAACTGAGTAGCCATAACTTCTCTGACCTGCATAGCATATGTGGCTTGCACAACTTCTATTTCTGGAGTAGTCTGTCTGGTGTTAGTAGCCTCTATTTTCTGTATAACATGTATGAACTGAATGTCTTCCATAATTTTCATATATTCTATGACTTAAGTGGTTTATCTGGCATGCATGGCTCCTATAAATTATGTAGCATCTATGGGCTGAGAAGAATCTTATGCCTGTGTACCCTCTATGTGCTGAGTAACCCCTATGACCAGTATAATCACAATCATCTCATGCCTCTAAAACTTGTATGGAATGTGTAGCATCTATGACCAGTATAACATCTAGGACCTGTATTTCTTCCATGACCCACACAGCTGTTATGCCCTGGCAGCTATCATTACCTATATCACCTTTGGGTGGAATAGCCTCTATGACTGGCATAGCATCTGTGACTCCTGATGTTTCTATGGCACAAGTTCAGCAAAGTCTTTATTGCCTGCATATTCTCCAAGACATCCAATTCCACAATGGTCAAAGTAACCTCTTTAACATGTGTAACATCTATAAACTATGTGTCTTAAATGGCTTGCATAGACATTATGACCTGTGCAATGTCTAGGATATATGTATCTCTATGCCCTGTTTAGCCTCTTTGTTGTATGTGCTCTCTATGGCCTTAGAGCTAGGGCCATAGTTTCTATGCCCTGAATAGCCTACATGGCCTTGACCTCTATGAACTACTTAGCCATAGTGGCTGGGTGGCCTCTCTGAGCAGGGTAGCCTTCATGATCTTTGTAACCTGCCTATCTGCAATGACCTGCATATCCTCTATGATCTGTGTAACCATTGTGACTTTCATAGCATCTATGCCTGAGTAACCTGTAGGATATGAATAGTCCATATAGCCTGCTGTTAATCTATGGTCTTATTAGCCTCTATGGTCTGTACAGCCTCTATGAATCTCATAGCCTTGGTCTCATGGTCTAAAATTTTCAATTACTTTAGAATCCACTATGAATTATCAGATTTTATGCCCTGAGTATTCTCTGGGAACTGTGTGGCCTCATAACCTTAGTACTTTCTATGACCTGCATAGACTTTATATCCTGTCACCTGTTATGACCATGGAAGGTACTATGTCCTCTGTACCCTAGATGAACTGAGTAGTCCAAATGACTTCTTAACCTCTTCATATAGTCATTTAGTCTCCTTAGTAGACTAAATGACCTTAGTGTATTCTATGACCTCAATAGCCTCTGTGATCCACAGAGCCTATGTGCTTGAGTAGCCCCATGAACAGTATAGCCTTTATGACCTATGTAACCTTTATTGTTTGAGTACCCTAAATGACCTGCAAGTCTCTATGACTTTATTGGCCTATATGAACTTAGTCTCTATTAACTGACTTGCTTCTAGTAACCATAAAAAATTCTGTGTCAAAAATGCCTGTATGTCCTCTGTAGCTCTATGGGATTAGTAGATTATTAATCTCTGTATCATCTTTGGCTTATAAATTCTTTTTGACTATGAAGATACTTACGGTCAGTATATTCTCTATGGTCTGTGTAGCTTTACTTCAATAGTATCACTTCTATTGTCCATGTTCCTTCTGTGACCTGAGTAGACTCTATAAATTGTGCAACCTCTATGACCTGCATAGAATCTATGGAATGAATAAATTCTATTTCCTGCACAGCCTCTATGACCTGTGTATTTCTTATAACCTGTGTTGCCTATTTGGCATCAGAATTCTCTAGATAAAAAGTATCCACTATGACCTTTGAAGTCTATGGCCTGTATAGTCACTGTGAACTGAATAGATTCTATAAACTATGTAGTCTTTATGGCCTGAGTATTCTCCATGGTCTGCAGAGTCTCTATTAACTGCCTAATCTCTATGGTCTGATTAGACTTAAGTACCTATGTAGCCTCTTTGACTTGAATAATCTTATGTACTAAGCACTCTGTATGGCTAGAGTAGCCTTCATAATCTTCAAAACCTCTGTGAATTCTCATATCTCTGTGACCAAATTGGGTTCTATGCCCTTGAGTAGCCTACATAGTTTGAGTACAATCTTTGAACTGTATAACCCTTTAGACCAGAGTTGGTTCCGTAAACTATGTAGCCACTGTAACCTGCCTCCCTTCTATCAGCTAAGTAGCATCTATAACCTGTATAAGTTTTGTGACATAGTATCTTTTAACAAGCATACACTCAATTACCTGTGATATCATGATGATCTGAGAAAACTAAATGTAGAATAATGGCCTTAGTAGCTTGAATGACCTTTATATCCATATGACTTTTGTAACCCCTCCGAACTGCATAGCCTCTATGTTATTGTAGCCTCTATGACCCAGATATCATTTTTGACCTGAGCAGCCTTTTATGGTTGACACAACCTCTATGACCTAAGTAGTCTCTTTGACCAGTAAACCCTCTATGATCCTTGCAGCCTTTGTGACCTAAAAAGATTCTAGGTCCTGAATAGCCTTTATGGCCTACATGCCCTCTATGGCTTGAGTAGCCTCTGTGTCCTGCATAACCTCTTTGACCTAAGTATCCTCCATGACCTATGAAACCTCTATGACCTTATTAGCCCCTAAGACCTGTGTAGTACATATCACTTAAATAATCTCTATTGTCTGCTTACACTCTATACCTGACTAGCATTTTGGAACTGAGTAGTCTCTCTCAGTAACACAATCTCTCTGACCTGTGTAGCCTGTATGACCTGCATCTTTTTTATGGCCTGGATTTCCTTAATTACCAGTTTACTCTATGGTCTTAGTAATTTCTATGCCCTATCTGTGACTTATGTATTCTCCATGACATTTATATCATTTATAAATTATGTAGCCTACATGTCCTGAATAATTCCTATAACTTGTGTAGAATTTATCACCTAAAAAAAACTCTATTTTTTACTTAAACCTCTAAACTGATCATATAGCTTGAACTGAGTCAATCTGCAGCAAATATAACATCTTTACTTAGAAGCATTTAACATCTGCATATACTCTCTGGCCAATGTAACATCTACAACCTGTGTAGTATTCAGGACATGTGTATGACTCATGACATGCATAGCCTGTATGGTGTACACAGCCACTAAAACCTGTGTTCCCTTATGGCCTGATTAGCCTAAATGACCTTTATAGTTTCTATGATCTCAGGAACCACTATGACCCATGGTGCCCCTATGATCTGCACAGCCTTTATTACCTGTGAAGCTTCTGTGTCCTGAGTGACACAGAGATTTATGTAGCTTATATAACCTGAATAATCTAAATGAACCCTATGACCTTCAAAGTATCTAAATTTTCAATAGTCTAACACCAGATTAACCTGTATGACCTTCATAATCTATGACCTGAGTACATTCTATGATGTGTGCATTATTTATGCCCTGAATATGAAAATTCTATAACTTTCATAGGTTATTTGGGCTAAAAAGTATAAATGAGCTTAGTAACTGATATGATTTGTGTTTTCTTTGTGTCCTGAGTTGCTTCTGTGACATGAATATCCTTTATGAAGTGAATATTCTCTATGTCGAGCATCATCACTATGGCATATGTAGCCTGAATGACCTGAGTAGCCTTTGTGAACTGTATCACCTCTATGACCTGGGTATTCTCTACAGCATGCATAGCCTCTATTGCCTGCAAGTCTTTATATACTGAGTAGCCTAGTAGACCTGAATAACCTCTATGGACTTAGTGGTCTAAATGACCTTAGTATGCCCTATAATATGTATAGTCACTATGAACTGCATAACCTCTATAATTTGCACAGGGCCTCTGGCTTGCATATAATCTCTGACTTGTGCTACTTTTATGGACTTAGTTCCCCAAATTATCATAAAGCTCATATACCCTGAGCTGTTTCTGTAGCCAGAATAGCTTCTATGATTTGTATAGCCTTAATGACCTGTGTATCTTCTATGGTCTAATCAATCTCTATGACCTCCATAAACTTATGAGCTGAGAAACATAAATGACCTCAATAGGCACTATGCACCTTGTAGCATCCATGAATCATGTACCCTCCTTGACCTGCATAGGACTTATATGCACAGTAACCTACCTGGCCTGAGTAATGTCTAGGTCTTCTGTGAGTTGCATACCTCTTTGACCTTCATAGACTCTATGATCTCTGTAGACTCAATTTTGCTGCTTACTCTCTGACCTAGGTACTTCTTCAACCCTCATAACCTCTGATTTATGCAGCCACTATTGTCTGTGTAGCCTCTATCACCAATGTAACCACAATTACCTTCAGAGCCTTTATAATCTGTGAAGCCCCTGCACCTGCATTGTCTCTAAGACCTGAGTTGTCATTATAATCTCAAAAGTTTTTATAACCTGCAAGATTTTTATGATCTGTATAATATTATCCATAATATGTATGTTTTTCATGACCTACCATAGACACCCGGTCCTGCATATCCTGTCTAGTCTAAGTAGGCTAAATGAACTGAGTAACCCATATGACCTATGTAGTATTAATAGTCTGAATGGCCTGTATGGGTTGAGAAGCCCTTATGAACTGTGTAAACTCTAGGACCTGAGCAGCCTCAAAAAATTGAGAAGACTTTTATGGCCTGCATAAGCTCTACAGTATGAGTAACCTCTATGACTTTACATCATTTATAAACCATGAGGCATCTATTACATATGTAATCCTGACAGCCTTTATGACCTCCACAGGCTTATGCCCTATGTAAAATATGGAATTAGTAGCCCCTAAGGACTTGGTAGGCTCTATGACCTGAACAGCCATTGTAATCTGGGTATTCTCTGTGATCTGCATAACCCCTATTACCTAAGTAACCTGTATGAATTGAATATTTTCTGTGTTCTGAAGCCTCTGGTCCTCCATATCTTGATGACCTGAATTGCTTTTATTAACTGACTAACCTCTATTTTCAATATAGTTTCTATGACTTGAGTATCCCCTATGACCAGCATAACTTTGAGGACATGAACAACCCCAAAGAACTGTGTGAGTTTTATTATGTGAACAGCATAATAAAATTTCAGAAAGGAAAGAACATTATATCTATGGTGTGTGTATGGCTTGGCCCTAGGATATGAGTTGGACATTAATTAAACAAGCTCACAGTCCTTCTCCCAGGCAGAGATTTCATTCATCCATCTTCTTGACTAATATTATAGTATTGAAATTACCCTTCCTGGACAGTATTACAAGTATATGAATTGGTCACACCTTGGTAGCCAGGAACCACAGCAAGGGTATTCATCTGTAATAACACTAGGAGAAGCTAGCAAAACAGGAAAGTTATCACTAAAGAAGTAGGAGATCAGGCTGGGGATAGCTCAGTTGGTAGAGTGCTTGCCTTGCAAGCAAAAGGCCCTGGGTTCAATCCCCAACACTGCAAAAAAAAAAAAAAAAAAAAAAAGAAGTAGGAGATCACCAGGATTACAGTTGTCAGACATAAGCTGCCAGGTATAATTCAAGGCAGGGTGAAGTGGAAAAAAATCTGATGAATGAGATTTCTGAATCTGCTTTACTCAGGGAATTAACATGATCTTGTTCCAGAAAGAAAATATTATATAAAGTATCCAGGCTTGTGTCCCAAGTTCCCACAATTCTGAGGGCTATCCTCTACCACATTTAGAACACTGCACATTCCCAAGGTTAGACAAATGACTGGATAGATTTGTCCCACCCAGGGAACCAATGATGGCACTAATGGAATTGCCTCTCTGGAATACTGGTAGTAGGGAAGCTAAAGGTTTCATCAGAGTTAGGGGACAACCAGGATGCAAAATTGCAAAATACAGGTAGCTTAGCATTCATCAACTTAGTTTTCAACAGGTACAAATTTAGGACATGGGGCTTACTCTTTCTTGGTCAAGCTGAGGAAGAGGTAGATTGATTCTTGCTGGGATGTCATGTAATCAATGAAGGATAAGTGAGGTAGGCTGAAATAAAATGTTATAGCACATAATAAAGGAGACTAATGAAATTAAAATGCCAGTGGTAGATATCCTGAGACCATTACTTTTCAAACAAGGGAGTATAAAATTTCCAGAAGGTGGAAAAAATTTTATCATTGGGAGCAAGTTCCTTGGCACCAGGTTGGAGTCAGTATTTTAGGTTCACAGGCAGAGTGCTACTCCCATTGTTGAGTATTTGAATGACAAATTTGGAGGTTTTTGGAGACTCCTTAGTTACCTGTTTGGCCTCTGTTACCGAAGTATCCTCTATGACCTGAGAAGCATCTATGACATGAAAGAAAGAAATTAAATGTATACAAATAGGTAAAGAAGAACTCAAACTATCACTATTTGCCAATGATATGGTTCAACACTTGGAAGATCCAAAAACTTCCACCAAAAATCTTTTAGAACTAATAAATAAATTCAGCAAATCAGCAGAATATAAAATCAATACCCATAATTCAAATGCATTCCTATACATCAGTAATGAATCCACTGAAAGAGAAATAACAGCACACTGTTCATAATCATCTCAAAAAATAAAATACTTGGGAATCAATATGACAAAAGTGGTGAAAAATCTCTACAGTGAAAACTACAGAACACCAAAAATAAAGAAATTGAAGATCTTAGAAGATGGAAAGATCTCACTTGCTCCTAGATAGGCAGAATTTATTTGATCTTTTCATGTTAATCCCATAATTTTTGAAAATTCTGTTCAAGGATTTTTACCATGTTTTCAGTGTGGTCAACTTTATTTTCAACATTAAATACTTTGTCTTCATTGTCTGAAGTTCTATCTTCCAAATGGTCTAGACTGTGGGTGATATTTTCCATTGAATTTATAATTGACTAATTTATAATTGATAGATTCCTTCATTTTGAGAATTTCTTCTTTTTCACAAACTCTAACTCTTTATTGATCTTTCACTTCCTCTATTTCTCTTTGTTTTAACTCTGTATACCATCCTTTACTTTGCAGATCAAATTGACTATGGACATTCTAAACTTCTTGGACACTTATTCTATTGTATTGTCAGTGGCTTCTATTATTGGGGCATCTTGGTATGTTTGTGGTGTTTTGTCCCCTTATTTTTTCATGTTGTTACCCCAGTTTCAGCCAAACCTGTAGGCACCCTGGCACCAAACCTTCAGGTCTTGGCTGGTGCCCCCAGACAGGGGCAGTGTGCTCCCAAATGGAGTGGCATCAAACCATTGGCACGCCAAACAAACCCAGACTCTGGCTGATATCTCAAAATGGGTGTGGCCATGTAAAACCAAACCTGGAGTGTCTCTGGCAGCAGATTTCTGAACAGTGGTGGATGTGGTAGTAGCAGGAATCGGTGACAGCAGCCAGGGTATCAGCAGCAACTGCAGACACCAGTGGTGTTGGCAGCAGTGGAGAGAGGAGACCTCCAGGTGACTTCCTGGGAGTAGCAGTGGCTTTGGTGAGAGCAGTGTCAGTGGTAGCAGGAGCAGCAGCAGCAGCAGCAGTGTAGATGGAAGCCAGGCATCTGAGGAATCCATGAGGGCAACAGTGACCTCTGGGCCATGTCGACTTTGACAATGTCAACATCAGCAGCAACACCCAGAGAAAAGACCCCCAGGCATCTGAGGCAGTGGCTTCAGGGGCAGCTGTGCCCAAGAGAAAGCTTCAGGAAAATGATAGCAGTGCTCAACAAAAAAGTGCCTGAGCACTATTGCCCTTCAGTCTGATTGGAGGAGTTTGGGGTTATAATCTATGCAATTGCCTAATTTTAAAATTGTAGCAGCAAAAGGGAATGGTCATAATTAAAATGCCTACAATTGTAGCCAATTAAGGCTATATACTGAAAGAGGATAACCAGACTTTTCATTTCTCACAGTGATGCCTATGGCATGCATAAATTCTGTTACCTATATGGCCTGTATGATGTGCATCTAGTCTGTGTCCCATCCTTGTCCGTGCATAGCCTCTAGAAACTGAGTAGTTTAAAAGACATTAGCATCTTGAACTTATGTAGCCTCTATGATCATCATACCCACAGTATCCTGAGTAGCAGAAATGACCATATTATCCCTGATGTGCTATGTAGTGTGTATAAATTGAGTAGCTTAAATAAACATATTAGCCCTTATGACTTGTGTAGCCTCTGTGGCCTGATTATATTGTATGACTTACATGATCTTTATGACTTGCATAATATCTATGACTTGAGTAGCCCAACTGTCTTCATACCACTATGGACTACTTACCCTCTGTGTCTTTCATAGTCTCTATTCCCTGTGCACCTCTATGTCCTGATTTAACAAAGTGATCCAAGTAGCCTTCATTACATGTATATATCCTATGATTTTTAAAGCCTCCATGACCTCTGGAATCTCTTTGTCCTGAGTTGTGTCTGTGACCCATGTAGCCTCTATGATCATTGTAGTCCATATGTCCTCCATAACATTTTTCATTGAAGAGTTGCTATGCCCCAGATAGCCTCTGTGACACAAGTGCAGTCTGTGACCAACTCAGTCTTTATTACTTGCAAATCCTTTCTCACCTTTATTGTGAAATGACCTTAGTAGTCTCCATGACCTTTATAAAGTGAGTAGTCACTATGACCATTGTAAGTAACCATTATGACCTCAGTAAACTATGATTCTGTATCCTCTAGAGCCAGTGGAGCTTGTTACTGAAAGTTTGGTTCTTGTTCTAGTGCCTAGTCAATAAAGATAATAGAGTTTTTTTGTTGTTGTTTTGGTTTTTTTTGGCAGTGCTGGGGATTGAACCCAGGACCCTGTGCTTGCAAGGCAAAGCACTTAACCAACTGAGCTATCTCACCAACCCCAAGATCAGAGAGTTTTGAAAGAAGAAAAAATAAGGTTTATTGCTTTACATGCAATGGAGTAACATAGAGAACTCCTGTCTCAAATGCTGTGAATCTGCCTATCAGGAGAAAAGAGGGTTTTTAAAGGAGCTGTTTATTTAAAGGCTACAATACAGGTCTTTCCTATAGGCTATTGTGATTCACTTGCTAGTTTAGGGACAAGCCATTCTTTTCGATCTTCTTGTGCCATCCATGAAATCTGAATTACTTGGCTCCTCTGTTGGTTATGTGCTCAAATACAGATAACTTGGCCTCAAACAAGGAAAAGGTAATCTTGTTCTTCCACTCAGGTTAGGAAGGAGAAGAGTTTGAAAAGGTAAAGAAAAACGTGTCCATTTTAAAATAAGCCTCAGTGGCAGTGCAGAAAGGCTATATTAAAATCATTTGTTGAACCAATGTTACTTAATGATCTAAGTGACTTAGCAGCCCAAATGACTTGAGCATTCTGTGTGATTGGTGTGACTTGAGTAATCTCTACAGCTTGAGTAGATTAAATGACCCCAAATATACCTTTCTATATTTTCAATGAAAATTTTTTCTATATTGTTTTTCATATGTATTTCTTCAGTCCATTTTGAATTGATTGTTGCATATGTTATAGAGAGGTAACTATTTTTAAATGGATTTGTATTTTTATATGAATTATCAGTTGTGATGTGGTCTTGTTTGGTAATAAGGTGAGTCAGCAAGGTCTTCACTTTAACTCATGGTTTACTGTGAAAGACAACTAATAATCACCCACCTGTTATTCCTGCCCATTTCCACATGTAAGGCAATGAACAACTTCATTTCCAGGATAATTGGGTGATAAAGATAGGACATAGGTATTTGTACCTTCTCTTATTGGGGCATTTCATTTACACTAACTTCATAAAGTTTTCATGTTTTCTTTGCTAGCATAGGAGACAGATTTGACAGGATGCACTCTGTTCTCTGAGGTTTCATTAGAACTCATTTGTAAAGCATTTACATATCCTGGGGAGTGGGGTGAGTGGTGGGGTGTGGTGGAGGGCAGTTATGACTGCCAGTTCAATTCTTTATTGTTTTTGGCTTCTTTATTATTTCAAAAGTACTTTAATTCCATTTTAATAATATTCAACATATATTGGTTAGTCTCTACTATTCCTGTTTTTCTATAAAATGATCAATTTATCTAATTTTTCAAGCTTGTTAGCATAATGTTATTTGTTGCATCCTAATTTAAAAAAAAATCTCAACTGTATTTGTGGATTTCTATTTCTCTATTTCCTGCTAATGTTCATGCCTTTTCTGTCCCCATTTAAAAGTCAATGTAGCTATTGGCCCGTTAATATGTTTTGATTAAAATGACAGCTTTTAAATATTTTTTCTCTTTCATCTTGGTTTTTACTTATAACTTCATATTTTCACTAATGGTACCTTTATGTTTTTTTCTTTACTTTTTTTGCCATGTTGTGATGGTGCCCAGGACATCACACATGCTAGATAAGTGAATTACCACTGAGATACATCCCCAACACTGTACATTATATTTGTCAGTATATTTCATAATTTTTGTGCTCTTATTTCTCTCTTTTCATGCCTTTCTTCTGGATTCAATTCCTTTTGAGAGTGAGCATGTACCAATAATAAACTGTTTTGTTGTTTATCTGAAAACATCTGTTACTCTGATTTGGTCTTTACTGCTGAGGAGTATTGTAAAGGTAGGAATAGAATCCCAGAAAAGGTGTTTTTTTCCTCCTTCTTGGGACAGCATCTCTTTATGTTCCCCAAGTTGACCTTGAACTCCTGGGCTCAAGTAATCATCCTACCTCAAATTCCCAAGTAGCTGGGATTTCAGGCACCAGGTATAAAAAAGGCAAATTAAGAAACATTTCTTTATTGTGCATCCCACATTTACTAACCACATATTGTGTGGTTATTTGAAAAAATGCTCATCCTCCTCTGACGCTATCCAGCGGAGTCAATTTGGCATGGGGGACAAAAGAGTAGTGAGGCTCTTGAATTTGGAACGGTTTATTGATGAATCAGTAAACCCAGGAACTGGAATGTCAAACCTGGAACCTCCAACCTTGAACCTGGGGTCTCGAACCTCAAACCCCGGTGCTCAAGGAGAGCCAGCTTATATCCCCTCCAGGAGGTGAAGGGTAGGGTTGATGCCAATTATGCAAAGATTAGGTGAGGAGCTAGCTGCCCAATCATGGTAAAGGTCAAAATGAGCAGGCATGATCAGGAGCACTCGGGAACACCAGTGCACATGTGTGCATGGACTTAATTGGATATGACCAATGACAAATGACCTGGGTGTGCTTATGTTAATCAACCTCCTCACCGCTGATGTGGTCAAAGCAACCTCTGGCTGACTGCCAGGCACCATCCCGGTGCAGTCCGCATGACATAGCCCCCAACATCTCCCCCTTCCTTATATGAAATGAAAAGGAAGTTGGCAGGGATTGTGTCTGTCTTAGGTCCTGGGAATCAACATCCTTTCCTTACCCATCCTCAAAGAATACCAAAGCAGGGTTGGCCCTTCTGTCTTAGTTTGGTACAGCATTTTCCTGTGGTTACCCGTCTTTGACTACCGATCCAGCATACTAAGCCATATACTGGGAGATTGTCCCACTTCAAGGATGGCCATGGCCTATTTTATGATCACATTATGAACCTGTTGACTGACTTTGAGGTGTTTGTAGATGTAGAATACAATCAACACAAGCATACCCAAGCTTATTAGTGTGGGACTTAAGAGTTCCCCAAATTTGGTGCCAAATTGTGTAGTTATTCTAATGCTCCTGTGATAAGCCCTCCTGGTTTGACCTCCACCTTAGTGGCATTCATGGTGAGGATCTGCTATCGAAGCATTGTTACC
Organism: Sciurus carolinensis; assembly: GCF_902686445.1. Classification (NCBI taxonomy): domain Eukaryota; kingdom Metazoa; phylum Chordata; class Mammalia; order Rodentia; family Sciuridae; genus Sciurus; species Sciurus carolinensis. Next base: position 1,481,921 of record NW_025920132.1, read on the forward strand.
AGCTCATCGAATCCATCCGTCCATTGTTGTGCAATCTGTGAAAATTACTGTCTAGAGAAGTTCTCATTAGAAGTCACAAAAAGGAAAGGGAGAGCTAGGCACACAGGAGTATATGAAAAAGTAATTTTTTCACTCTCTGTACATATTTCAGTATTAACTCCATTAACCTTCTGATCAGTGCACTTTCCTTTACTTATAGACCCTCCTTTTACAAAAGCCAGGGGGCTTATATCCGTACATGACTTAGGTCCGCATAAGGACCAAATGAATATTATTAATAGCTTTGGGCATGTAACCAGTGACATTTGTATTGGAGTTGTTTTCTTTATTTCAGGTAATATCTGCCAAAGTATGATCAATCAACTGCACACAAGGTGTGCCACTGCCAAAGTCGAGGCATAATGCATTATTTAGTGATAAAATCAGGGTAAACTTGGAGTCCAATGGTGGTGTGTACCTAAGGGTAACTTACCCAGTAGATTCATTAGTGTAAAAGAACTGAGGAAAGACTGCACCACCTTGAGAGACTGGAACCAGTCAAGGCAATACCCTGACTATTGTCCAGAACTGTTCAACCTGGACGAAACTCACTACCATCATCAGTGGCAGGATACCCAGAGGGCTCAGCTGCATCTTGATGAACCATCTTAACTGCTTGGACTAGCCTTTCTGGAATTCAAATTGGCATTTTTTCTTCCTGTGGAAATAAACACACATGTCCTCTTCCCCAAATCAAGACCGGGGAAGGTCCTTTCCATTCTCCTGTTACAACATCTTTCCATAAAGCTTGTGGCTTTATGTCAGTGTCAACTGCAGCATGTCAGTCCGCTGCTGATTTTCCTGATTTATCCAAATTCAAAAAATTTAAGGCAAAAAGGGCTATGGATAATCTGTTCTTAGGTGGATATGACTCCCCTATACACCCTTTTTGTTTTATTAAAAAGGTCTTGATAGTTAGATGAGCTCTTTCTATAATTCCTTGTCCCTGGGGGTTATAAGGAATACCTGTGACACGATATATACCAAATGTAGAACAAAACTGTTTAAAGGTTAAGGATGTATAGCCTGGACCATTGTCTGTTTTTATTGTTTTTGGAACGCCCAGAATAGAAAAGGTATATAGGCAGTGATTTAAAATATCTTTTGTTTATTCACCTGACTGTAAGGAAGCCATAATAAATCCTGAATAAGTATCTATAGACACATGCATGTATCTAATCTTTCCAAATTCTGGGATATGAGTAACATCCATTTGCCATATATGGTTGGCTTGTAATCCTCTAGGGTTAACACCATTTTGAGGTACTGGGAGATAAGTGACACATGTTGACAATTTTTGATAATAGTTCTAGTTTGTTCTTTAGTCAATTTAAAACATTTTTGAAGAGTGTTAGTGTTAGCATGGAAGTTTTTATGAAAATTTTCTGCTTCTAAGAATGTGAAAAAATATGTATGTCACTAGTAGCTAAGTCTGCTAAAGCATTACCCATACAGAGAGGTCCTGGTAACCCGGTATGAGCCCTAATATGTCCAACAAAATGGTCCCAAATTAACTTTTGAATTGTAGATAATGAGGAATGAATGGTAGATGCTGAGGATATTTTTGGTACAATTTCTATAATATTTAGAGCATTGACTATATATTTGCTGTCAGAGAATAGATTCAATGGCTGATTTGGGAACATTTGGAAAATTTGGCAAATGACTAGAAACTATCTGCTAGGTAGGCTGTGAAGGATAAAGAAAAGTAAATTTCTGTGTTGGCATGACTATAGCAGTTGTTCCATTCCTGGACCCATCAGAAAAGCAAGTTATAACATTTGGTATGGAATCTTTTCTGGTGACCTTAGGAAATATGAATGGGTGTTTAATGAACATTTGGATCATCGGGTCCCCCAGGTAGTGGTTATTAAAACTTGGATTATAATTACATATAATGGTAGCCCATACTTCTGATTCTTGTGCGAGCTCAATTATAGTTTCTGGCTTATAAGGAATGATAATATTTTTTGGAACAATGCCAAAAATTCCTATAGCATTAGTTATTGCCTTCTTTATTAACTTTCCCACTAATTCTGGATAACTCACTAGAGTTATCTTTTGGCTATAGTGAAGATGGACCCAATAAGTAGGTCCTTGTTGCCAGAACACTCCTGTAGGACTTCCTATGGTGGCTATGATTATCAGTAATATAGGCTTAGTTATATCTACCCGATCTAAATGTTCCTTAGTAATGGCATCTTCTACTTTACATAATGCTTTTCTAGCTTCTGTGGTAATTTCCTAGGGCGAGGCAGGATCTCCACTTCCCTTAAGAATATCAAATAATGGTCCAAGGTCTTCAGTTGTTAATTTTAAATATTGTCTTATCCAGTTTATATCTCCCAAAGTTTCTGGAAATCATTTAATGTTTTTAATCTATCCATCCTAAAGGTAACATTTTGGGGTCGTATTAAGGTTTTGTCAATAATGGCACCAAGGTAGGTAATGGGGCAAGAACTCTGTAATTTATCCTCTGCTATCTCTAGTCTGAATCAAAGAAGATTTTTGATCAGCCCATCATATACTCTAAAAAGTTTGTTTTGAGCAGGATGAGCTAATAAGACATCATCCATATAATGATAGATCTTTAGGTCTTTATCAGATTTTCTAATAGTTTGTAAAGCTTTGTCTACATAGACCTGACACATAGTGGGGCTATTGGCCATGCCTTGCGGCAATACTGTCCATTCATATCTTTGATCAGGTCCTTCATGGTTAGTAGCTGGTACAGTAAAAACAAATCTTCAGGTATCTTCCTTATGAAGTGGTATAGAAAAGAAGCAATCTTTTATGTCTAAAACTATAATTCTCCAATCCTTCAGAATAGCAGACAATTGAGGAAGGCTGGATTGATCTGCCCCCATTATTACCATTTGATTATTAATTGCTCTAAGATCTTGGAGGAGTCACCACTTTCCTGGTTTCTTTTTAATTATAAAGATAGGTGTATTGAAAGGAGATGTAGAAGGTTGTAAATGGCCTAAGGCCAGTTGTTGTCTTACTCTCTGACTGCTTGTAACTTTTGAGTATTGAGGGGCCACTGAGATATCCAAACAGTCTTGTGATTTCCATGTAATTTTTATTGGCTCAGTGGCCCCCTCTGAAAACCCAGTCCCTCTTTATTACTTCTCCTCATAGCTTGGATGGGTTCAGTTATTCCCTGTGAATGTGCTCCCAGTCCTTTTCCAGGTATGAATCCCTGGTTCACCATGATATTACAAGCTATCGGGTTAATATGCATATGTTCATTAGTCAACTTGATCTGTAATTGTCTTAATATGTCTCTCCCCCATAAATTAACAGGTAAATCTCTTAAGACATAGGATTGTAAAGTACTGTAATTTCCTTCTGTATCTGTCCATTTCAATAACTGTGCACTCTGGGGTGGGTTTGAGGCAACCCCCAAACCTTGTAAGGTCTGGTCAGCCTTTTGAGGAGGCCAATCTTTTGACCATTGGGTCAATGTTATGATACTAAGATCAGCTCCAGTTTCTAATAACCCACTAAATTCCTTGTCATTTATTCTTATAGTATACATGGGGTGAGTGTTTAGATCTAAGGCAAGCATGGTCATAGGTTCCCCTGTGGATCCAAACCCCAATTTATTTCTTTTATTCCTTTTTGCTAAATATTTGTCATGTTCACTGGGTATCACCAGTATTTGTGCTATTTTATCCCCCTGATTTATAACAGAAATACCTTTTGGGGAACTGACCATTATTTTTATATCTCCCTCATAATCTGGATCAATTACTCCTGGTGTTATATGGAGTCCTCTTAGGGCAGCAGAACTGCACCCTAATAGTAAACCTACTGTCCCCAATTTAAGAGGTCCAGAGATACCTGTAGGTATTAATTGAACCCCCATTTCTGGAGTTAGTACTACTCTGGCGGCAGCACAGAGGTCCAATCCTGTGCTTCCTGTTGTATGTCTGATGAGGGAATTAATGGATAATGGGTTCGAGGAATCATTCTGATGGGATCCGTCACTGGCTGTGCTTCCTTCAGGGCTCCAAATATTTGTGGGGTCCGAGCCCGAGGGTCCCTCATCTCGTTTTGTGTGAGTGGTTTTCCTTTTATGTCAATTACAAATTTACACTCACTTGCCCAATGTTTTCCTTTTTTACATTTTGGACATACTTCGGGTATTTTTTTTGTACGTACTATGACTTGGGTTTGGACAGTCCCTTTTAAAATGTCCTGACTGTCCACATGAAAAACAGCTTTTGGGTTTGGCCCTCATAGCTTGAGCTACTCCTTGAGTGACAGCAGCTGCTAGTACTTGACCCTGTGTAGCTCACTCATTAATATCTCTGCATATTTTTAAATAGGTATTGAGATCCTTATTTTTCCATGGCCTAATTGCTTCCCTGCACCATTTATTAGCTTGTTCATATGCTAACTGTATTATTAAAGGCATTGCTTGTTCTGAATCCCCAAACTCTCTGCATGCTGTTTGTAACAGATGGTCTACAAACTCTGTATATGGTTCATTTGAACCCTGTATAACCTTGGATTATTGCCCTTGCATGTCCCCACGACCTTGTAATGTTTTCCATGCTCTAACACCGGCAGTAGCTATCTGAAGATAGACCACTGGATCACACATAATTTGTTGCTGTTGTTCAGCGTATGGTCCTTGTCCCAGCAACATATCCAGGTTTCATTGATGGAAACCTGTGGCTGCATTTCTACGAGCCATCTCTGCACAGAGCTCTTGATTGGTTACTTTCCACATTAAGTATTGTCCACCATGCAAAACTGCTTGACACATACTCGCCCAATCACTAGGAGTCAGATTAATTGTTGCGATGGATTCCATCATACTCACAGTAAACGGAACTTGAGGCCCATAAGTAGCGACTGCCTCTTTAAGATTTTTTTACTGTTTTAAATTCTAGGGCCTGATGAAATTGCTGCCCCTGACTGTCTGCCAAGACTAGGCAGGACAATCTTAATTGGCCTTCCACAGGGTCCCAGTGATCCCCGGTATCACTTGGGACTCCACCACAAGAAGGCTGACAAGAGTGCCCACAAAATGTTGAGTCCTCCCACCTTTTATCATAAGGGGGAGCTGAGGGGGTAATTATCTCATGATCTTTCCTGCCTTTTAGCAACTCTGCAGTGTTAACTCACCTATTTTCTAGTTCCTCCCCAGTATCTCCTTCCTCCTCAGAACCTCCTTCCTGTTTTTGGCTACTCAAACTAACTTCCTCCTCAATCTCTTCTAGCACTTCTTCTTGTAATATATTTTTTATGCCTCCTTTTTGAATTATCCCTTCAGACTGATTTTGTGACATTTCCAAACCCATCTTTTACTAATAAATAAATTTGATACAGGACAAAGACCACACTAACAGTAGTACAAACACAAACAACACTAAATACACACACTCCAGAGCTCCTTTATCATCCTCTTTATATTTCATCACCTGGCCAGCTATCCTGAGTGCCTAACTGCCTTAGAGAGAGACAGGACCTCAGCTTACCTGAGTAACTAACTGCCCTAGAGACAGGGTCTCAGCTTTCCTGAGCACCTATCTGCCCTAGGGACAGGGGTTAACTGCCCTAGAGCCAGGGTCTCAGCTTACCTGAGCACTTAACTGCCCTAGGGCCAGGGGCTCAGTTTTCCCTGGCCAGCTATCCTGAGCACCTAACTGCCTGAGAGACAGGGCTTCAGCTTACCTCGCTACTTACCATTTGGATAGACAAATGGGTAGCAAGACTCTTGAATTTGACAAACACACAAGCAACACAAAATACATGCACTTTTGCACTTCACTACCTGGCCAGCTATCTTGAGCATCTAACTGCCTTAGAGACAGGGGCTGCAGCTTACCTTGCTACTCACCATTTGAGTTCTCAGGAGGGGAGATGAACTCAGAATTCCCCGTACAGGCCACCATTTGACGCTGTCCAGCAGAGTCAATTTGGCGCGGGGGACAAAAGAGTAGTGAGGCTCTTGAATTTGGACGGTTTATTGATGAATCAGAAAACCCGGAAACTGGAACCTCGAACTTGGAACCTCCAACTTCGAACCTGGGGTCTCAAACCTCGAACCCTGGCACGCAAGGAGAGCCAGCTTATATCCCCTCCAGGAGGTGAAGGGTAGGGCTGACGCCAATTATGCAAAGATTAGGCGAGGAGCTAGCTGCCCAATCATGGTAAAGGTCAAAATGAGCAGGCACAATCAGGAGCACTCAGGAACACCTGTGCACATGTTGTGTGCATGGACTTAATAGGATATGGCCAATGACAAATTACCTGGGTGTGCTTATGTTAATCAACCTCCTCACTGCCGATGTGGTCAAAGCAACCTCTGGCTGGCTGCCAGGCACCATCCCAGCACAGTACACAGAGCATAGCCCCCAACACTCCTCCACAATGACTTTTGCTTGTTTATTTCTCTATTGTATCCTCAGTCCTAGAACAATGGCAGACACACAGTTTCTAATTCATCATTATCATACAAAATCATTATCAATGGTTCAATGAACTTAGGATGGTTTTGGTATATCTTTGCTTAACTTTCATCTTCTGCCATTTCCTCTAACACCTAATTCAGTAAACTGCATTCTACAGCATATTTAATTCTTAAATTTAAATAAAACTCAATTCTCATTTCCTGGTTATTTCCAAAACACAACAAAAAATCTTTGTGAACACTGTCACTCAAGATAGACTTGTGATGTCGATATTGACAAACAACAGGGGAAGACCATGAAGAGAAAGCTGTGTGCACAAGTCACCTTATAAGAGAAACTAGCACACAGAGAACTCATGACTTATATAAAACCACTGGCCTGACATGCTGTCTTGCAAGCCCAATTCTATCAAATATTTAGCTCTTCCTCTAAGATTAGATTTAGTTATTTCAGATTTAATAATTAATGGCTAATAATTGTAGCCATTCAACAATCAGAGATCACTATGTCTCAAATAACTCCAAAGTGCCAATAACATTTTTTATAAAACTCTTAAACTATCTGTGCATTTTTCCAATTAAACTCCAAATATTCCTTTGCTCTTTGGTTATACCAGAAGCCACCTTGGCCTGGAACAATTGTTGTAGGTTGAAATCAGATTCTTTGTTATTTCCCAAATTAAACCTTCTTATTCTTTGTTATTTCCAAAATTAAACCTTCTTGCATAAAGATTCATTTCTATCCTTCACACCTTTGCCATCTTTAAAGATAGCATTCTAATAAAATTAAGTATGCTTTTCTACCTGGATAACAACTTCACCAAAAGCTAGTGACCATCATTGGTACTGAAGCTTAAAAGATAAGGAAAAACACCATGGTTAATGGGGAGTGCTGACAATTTGTATTGGCTATATTTGAAGTACATGTATTATGTAGAGACTTAGCAGTCCTGCTGTAGACCAAATTCATATGGTTGCTTGTTATGGTGATTGTGCCAGTTGTTCAAAATTATGTTTGTGTATTCAATGGATGGTTATGATTTTGTCTTTGTGGTTTGGATACAATTTTTAAAAATCAACAGTGATTAACTCAGAAAAATTACATTCTTATTAGAAAAATGAGTTCTGAGTTTCTATTGTTCATAGAATTTATATTGAAATTATAATTCCACAAAATGTTGATGTACTTTTGCCATCCTTATTGGTGAAACAATTGAGCACAAGAAATCAAAGCATTCAAGTTTGTTCAAGAAGGATCAGTGTAAAACATGAGATGTGTGCAAATACGTGGTTTAGGAAGTATAACTGTAGCAATATGTTTAAAGATGTATGAACTCAACCCGAGATAACTTTTTAAGATGCAGTTTGCTCTATTTTCATCATTAAGGTTTTGATGCACTAAAAAATGTAAACTACTAAGTGATATATGTCAAATAAATAAGTAAATAAAAGGAAGATAAATAGAGTAGAGGAAGAAGAATAGAGGGAGAAGGAGAGAGAGAGGGAAACCTGAAGGGCACTATATACCAAAATGAAGTAAATAAAATACCATGCTTGTTTGATTGTGTTCAAATGAACCAAACTGTTATGTATGACTGTAATTCTCTAAGTAAAAAAGAAAGAAAAAACAATATATGGTAGTTTTATTAGAACTCCACAGATAATAAAACAATTCCAGTTTATATCAATGCCATCACATACTTCAAATAAAAAAGTCAATTAATTCCTGAAAAAGTTTGTTTTTAATTTAATTTATGAAATCCAAAGAGTCACTAGAATTTTATTTAGCCAAAATTTAATCTGACATTACTCTGAATGGTAAGTTAATATTAGTTATCATATTCTATCAACTGAAATAGAATCTGCTTCTATCATTGTCCACACACACACAGATGCATACACACACAGATAGACACCCAACATAGACTGAATAAAACAGAATTATAAAATTTTAGTTCTGTAGCTCTTGGGAAAAAAATTTCTGCATGATATTATGTCCTTTTGCTCTTTGAAGCTATTATCAGTAGTGTTTAAAAATGTCTGACCTTTGAAGAACTATTTTATAAATCAACCTAAAGATCTCAGTGTGACATTTAACATTTTGAAAACAACATCCTATATTTTAGTTAAAATTTATTCAAAGTCAGAAATTTCAGTCAAATAATCAGTTAATGGACAACTAAAATATAATCCTTTAAGTTTTTAGTCCATTGAGATAATTCAGAACAAAGCTTGAAATATGAAAAAAAAAACCTAATGGGATGACATTTATTGCATAAATATTCATGAAAAAAGACACTGGAAGAGGAGCAGAAAGACAGTACCTGCAAACATTTAGGTTTTGAAATATTCTATTCTTTAAGAGCAGCCCCAGATGGCACCCTCTGCAGCTTCCATCTCAGGTCCCTAGGTGACGCATTCAGCGCAGGAAGTCACTGGATCCTGTGCAAAATTGCAGGCGTGTGGGTGGGGAGAGTTTGAAAATGGAAGAGCGAGAGGGGATGGGCCTGGGGCAGAGCCGCCTCTGTCTACCAATCTGCGGCAGATCGCGGGCGCAGCAGCGGTCCCAGCGGCAGGTGCTGCGTGTCTGTGCTTGGGCTGTGTCGGCAGCGGTGTCTCCTTGAATATCCTGCATGTGGTGGGTGCTCTTTGTTATCAGTGAGAGCGACCAGCAGTCAGGGGAGAGGGGGCGTGCAGAGCGGTTGTCCCTGGCAGTCTCCCCCGGGTCTTCGAGGGCTCCAGAAACCACTCCCCTGCCAAGCTCATTCCCTCCAAGGGGCAGCCGCTGCAGTCAACTCACCCGGGTGCCTGGGGTGCTCACTATCTTTGTTCGTCTGTGGCATAATGCCCACTGAACTGGGCTGGGCACAGCAGGCTGGGTGAGCTCCCGCTTGTGGGCCAGGAACTGGGGGCACAGCATCGCAAACTTGGTGAGCGTGAGCATCTGGGTCCCCACCTTTCTCTCAGAGTCACCCAGTCAGGACTGTGAGTCACTAGGTCTGGAGGCCATGAGTGGGTGATGCGGTGTGCCTTTAATCCGTGAAGAATCCAGGAGAGGGAAACTGAGCTAGCTAGAGTGCACCATGCTGTTGCTCTTTCTTCCTTAATGAAAACCACCTGAAAACTTTAAAGCTGTGACCCCACCCTCCATTCCATGAAAGAACGTCAGAGACCAGTCCAATTACTCTGATTAAAGGTGGGTTAATTAGTGTCTGAGTCTCAGCATCACAGTCTTGTTAACCAATGGTTGAGTGACATTTGTGGTGTACTTCAAGTGTCAAGTGCCAGTCACCAAACCCACCCTTTCAGTCTTCTGACCTTGGCTCCATCCTCCATGTCCCCCAGGGCCAGGTTCCCCACCCCTACTGGGTGTTGTGCAATCCCTGAAGCAAAACTTTCAGAGTCCACAGCTTTGCCACTCCACTGTTTCTCCCTCTGTTGACTATTTAGAATACAATCATGATCACTAAAATAGGGAAGGAGAATTCTGCTTTCAAATGACCTTTTATAAATGGAGGTGCAATCTGTTGTGCAAGAGCTTTCCCACCTAAATCTGAATTTCCCAACTAAACTTTATAGTTGTGTCTTTCACAGAAGATCCCTCTTTGTTGGGGTCTTTAAAACACAGTAGTGAACTTGGTTTGCTGCTAGCTGCTTTAGAAAAATTAGCTGTACTATTCATTACCTCTATCTTGAAATACTGCCACACTAGGAAACTGTGTACTCTGGGTTTGATAGAAATTGCCAGTACTGGCTGTGTCCTATGTCCGGTGAAGTTCATTTAGGTGTGGCAGTGATTTGAATTTGATAACAGTTTTAAAGGTTTGAACTCAAATTATGGTCAGTTAGCTTGAAAATATAACTTTTAAATTAATGCTTATCTAATGTTTTCTGAGTCATCTCCCTCAGGCTTTCATAAATACCCCTTTTGTGTTTAACTACATGAAAACAAGTTGCTGTACTTCTGGTTAACTCTTCCATTACTTGTAAATATTTATTTCACTTATCTGTGCTTTTTGCTTAATGATTTGGTCTGTGACAATAGAATTGTCATTTTGTAAAATGGAATATTTGGATTATCTATTTCAGTTATTTTTGGATTCACAAGAGCTAAGGGAACTCTTTGTTCATATTTTCCTATATCATTGTGAGCTTCATTTAAATATTAAGGCTTAAGTATTTTTAAGTATAAATTTTTCCTCCTAAACTTCTGAAGGAAGACATGGTTTCAAATTCATTAATATATAGAAAATAAATTTGCATGTATTTTGCATGTGAATATTGTACTCTGTGAAGTAATATTAAAATGTAAAATTAAAGAAAATACTGAGAATTATATGGGTGTACATCCAGTTTCCTTCATGGAAGATATTTTCATTAACCAACTAGAAGGTACCATTTGTGATTATTGTTTAGACTTTCCTTTTAATTTTTCATGCTTACATTACCAGAGGTCTAGTGAAAACTTGGATAGTTTTAGGATGATTATCACTTGGATCTCATTTCAGTGTGGTTCAACCATTTACAGTTTTATTTATTTGATTAAGGTAATTTTAATTTGAGACAACTGTAGATTTATATGTAGTTGTGTTAAAAGAGAGAGACATCTTCTGCCCACCTAAGTAGAGGTGCCCACGTCTTGACATTAAAGATGATATAGCTCAGGTATAGACTATGTCTGTCACAAGGATCCCTCATGTTGACCTCTGATAACCACACCCATGTTCTCCTGCTGCCCTCCCCAACACTCCTGGCCACCATTAATCCTTTTCCATTTTTATGAGTTTATCATTTCAAGAATATGTAAATGAATTGTAGAATTTTGATGACCTGGACTTTGGTTTTGAAAAGTACAAATATTTTAGTTAATTACTGCAAGTTAGTAAATGTAATTCAGAAGCAGATCCCATATTATTTTTGGTTAGAATGATTTTTGTATTTCCTAATTTTTTTCTTGGGTATGTGGGAGAGTTCAATGAGATGTAATGAGTATTTAGCTGTCAAATGAAGGTTTGAGAATTAATTGTGGTTTTTCTTCAAGTAAGCTCATTAGTACAATTTCCACTGAGATTTAAAAACATAGCAGTTGTCACTGTCCCATGAATTTTTGTACTGGGGATGGAACGCAGGGTCACCTCACTGCTGAACTGCATGTAGTTCTTTTTATTTTTATTTTGAGGCAGGTTCTTACTAAAATGCTTAGGCTGACCTCAAACTTGCAGTTCACCTACCTAGGCATGTACCATCATGCTCACTTGCTACCAATTTTTTAATTAACAGATTTCCCCTTCTAAATATTACTGTTTGAATAGTTGCTGCAACTAAATTTACTTCAGAATTATGAAAACTCAGTAACTGTACCCAAGGAAAGGTCACACTGTGATGAGTCATATCTGAATCAAAAGTATGCAGGTAGATTTCTACCAAAAGATGTAATAAAATACAGGAATAGTTGAGCACTTTATCTTCCTTTCTGCTAACACTTTTAAAATGTGTTAATAAATTGACAAGAGTACAAAGAAGTTCCTAAATTTTTCTAAGGATCTCAATTACAGTTTAATGTCCTTGTTCCCATTTATACTTGATCATATGACACATTGTAACTGTTCAGTTATGGCATCTTCTATGGCTGAAGCCGTACCTGACAAATGATGTGTACAAAAATCTGGGGGTCTGTGCCTGCCCTGGGGAAGCTCATAAGCAGGGTACAGATGCCCACATAATTAGCTAACTATATTAATTAGCTAAAACAGCTTCTCTTAGCATTGTACACATGTTATAAGTAACAGGTTTATGTTACCTTCTATAAGGCAAATATAGGTTACTGATTTGGTGTCCTAGCAAGTTAAAATTGCCCATTTGCAGATTTTTGCCTCTCTCCATGTCTTAAACAAATTTACAAGTCTATAATCAAAGATGGATATGGTGTTCAGACAATAAATAGAGTTCTCTCTGCCTCTAGTTTTCTAATATGGACATAGACTGTAAGTTTGACTTTTAACATTATATGAAAAGCAACAGAGAGACAGAGCTGAGAGAGAGAGAGAGAGAATGGGGGTGGGTAAATTGACCAAAACCAACTCACTAAGACTTGGCACAAATTTGTTTACTTCAAGATTTTATGACCAAAGACAAAACAGCAAATCTCTTGGTCATTTCATAGTCTTGTTTTGCTACACCAACTCAGCAAGTGGTCTGAGTGGAACAGGGTGTCCATGAAAGAATAATATACTGTGAAAATGTTACTTAATTTACATCAGATATGTGGTCCTCTCTGGTTGCCCAAGACCTTGACATCATCTAGATTGCTTTTTGTTTTTGCTGAAATTTGTGAGAGTTCTTCTATTGGGGATACAGGGAGAAACATTAAGTACCTTGAAGCAGTACCAATGAAACACATTGTACTCAGATTAAAGAGACTTTGTTTTATATACTTCTTCATCCTAAGTACATCAAACATTGCCTCCCATGTTTGAATAAATACATATAGAAATGATTGGATATTACCAGATTATGAATCTCACAGATGCCTTGGTATCTTTCCTTGAACTTCCTCTGTGAGGGGGAAAAATACTTAGGATAGTTTGTTGCTAGATATGTTGCAGCAGTTTGGTGTGTTGTATGCAAAAAGGGGGGTTCAGCCATGAAAGATTGTCCTTTATTTTTCTCATCATAAGCCACATTAAATTATCCCAATTTTTTCTGAAAAAAATAAAATCACATATTCCATTTGCACCAGTCATTGAAGACTTAGCAGAAAGCTGTGTACTTCAGAGAACAGAGGAATTAACATTTCAACAAAATTTTTTAAATGCTCCAGCACATAATTTCAATGAGAATGATTAATTAAAATATTCTGTTATCTGTTTCAGGATTTTTTATGCTATATTCCTAGAAGCATTTTTATATCCAATCTCTATTATCAATTGGTCAGTGTTATGAATCATGGGCACATTGAATATACAATTAATACAAACCAAAGGTAATTATTCTAACTGATGATTCTCCAAAATACTTCTCATATACATTTCATGTGTATTTTGTATTTAATTGCATATTTATATTGGTTTAATAGAATAAATTAAAAGTATGAAAATGGCAAATATTCAAATCATCCTCATGAACCTGTGTAAAAACAGTTTTTTTTTATATTTATGAAAATATTTATTTTTCAGAATACAGAATGGACTATCATCATGTAGATGTTCAGAGACAGGTTTGCTGAGGGTGAGGACAGACCATGCCTACCCTTAACCAGCACGCTTACCCTGGCATCGGAGATCGAGCTCTGAAGGCACAGATCTAATTTTATTTAGGGTTGCACAGGACATATATAGACACATTATCCAATCACGGTAACATGCCTGTTAAAGTAAAACAGAGTAGCCTATAGGTGAACTACACATCGAGGGTCCAGGTAGTGTAAACAAACCAAGCATGCCTAAACAATTCTGCCCAGCAACAGGTCTGAGACAAAGGACTGGGGGAATGGCAAGCTCCTGCACATAGCATGAGGCAAGGCAGCGCAGGCGAGCTCACATCACAGCTTTCTGTTAGAACGAGGCCTCCACTCAGTTCAAACTCAGCCTCAACAGCTACAAAGACCTTCATTCCATTGTGAGTCTTTACCATTATTTCAGTTTCTCTGTTCAGACTGTTTGGCTTACTTAGACCATGATGTCAGTGACTGCTGTTAGATAAGCTTGAGGAATGTTCCCTACATCATGATGATGAATATTTTTCCAGAATATGAACAGTTTATTCTAGCAGAGCTAGCCAATCATATATTGATAGAAGCTTAGGCCTTCATAGCACCCATTTAATCTAAGTTCAAATGGATATCCACAAAGCAAAAAGGTCTATTGAAATTAGAACCCAAAGGGCAAATTTTACAACTTCTGTCATTGGTGTTACTTTCTCCCTCTTCTTATTAGTGAAATTCTTGAAAAATGTACACCTAATGTGTATCTGAATATAATCGGTACTGAAACTCATTAGTACACTAGCTCATATTCTAGGCCAGTGTCAAGCTGATCATCTTAATACAAGTGAATGTTAGCTAAACAGAGGAATTCTCACATATTTCATTCAATAACTGAAGTAGTGCACACACAATGACTCATTCCATCATCTGTATGTTACAGTATTTTTTTTCAAAAGACAAAATCAAACCACTTTAGTAATAAAAGGAAACAAAAAAAAATATGTAATTAAATGGTATTTGGGTGAAAATGCATTATACGGCATATACTATTTATTTGCTTTACATAAGTTTGCATATGTTTAATGTAATTTGGATGTTAATTCATATCATACATGTAATACTTGAATCTAAATGGAATGGAATGAAGATTTCAAAAGGTCCCCAAAATCATATTGTTTTATTTCATCATTGTCATTTTAATACATTAGTTTTTTCCTTATTCATTTGACTAAACCAATTTTAGAGGTAAAATTCACAACCAAAGCATAATTAGTATACCTGAAAATACTAAATAGTATAGTCTTCAGTATGTCAGAAGTAATGATTGTGATCAAACAAAAAATCCTTCACCTCATGAATGATCTTACAAAATATTTTAGTAGCTTTGTATGTTGTTTGCACTGTAATAAAATTGATCTGGATAATATGAGTAAAGTGTGCTCAACTATGAATAAGTGCAATTTATAATTAACACTGGATTATTTTGAAATACTACTTTAGTCTTCACATTTTATATCAGGAACATGTTCATGATCTACCAGCTGTACTTTTGATTTGCTAAGAAATGATAGTACTTTAATCCTAGTTTGCTAAGTCCTTACCCCTTCCCCTTTTTGTGAGATACTAGGGATTGAACTTAGGGACAATTTATGACAGAGCACACTGATTTTCTTTTTCAACATGTAAGTTCTCCCTGGGGAGATTATGTAGTGCCATATGACAAGAGAGAATGTGCCAGGTATCTTTTTTTATTTTATTTTATTATAAACAAATGGGATACATGTTGTTTCTCTGTTTGTACATGGCATAAAGGCATACCATTTGTGTAATCATAAATTTACATAGGGTAATGCTGTTTGATTCATTCTGTTATTTTTTCCCTTCCCCCCACCCCTCCCACCCCTCTTTTCCCTCTATAGAGTCCTTCCTTCCTCCATTCTTGTCCCCCTCCCTAACCCTAACTCTAACCCTAACACTAACCCCTCCCACTCCCCATTATGTGTCATCATCCACTTATTAGCGGTATCATTCGTCCTTTGTTTTTTTGAGATTGGCTTATCTCACTTAGCATGATATTCTCCAATTTCATCCATTTGTCTGCAAATGCCATAATTTTATCATTCTTTATGGCTGAGTAATATTCCATTGTATATATATACCACAGTTTCTTTATCCATTCATCAATTGAAGGACACATCTAGGTTGGTTCCACAATCTGGCTATTGTGAACTGAGCAGCTATGAACATTGATGTGGCTGTATCTCTGTAATATGCTGATTTTAAATCCTTTGGGTATAGGCCAAGGAGTGGGATAGCTGGGTCAAATGGTGGTTGTGCCAGGTATCTTGAAGAAATAAATTGGGGTTTGTAATAAATAGACAGACTTCTGTGATGATGCTGGGAAAGTGGTTGTTCTAGTGTCCCCAGGTGAAGAGATTCTCATACATAGGTCATTGTTGTCTTGGGTTGTTATTCCTTCATTGGAAGGCCTGCTAAAGATCAGAGTATGTTAAAACATAGTTGTGTTAATAAATGGATTTCATGAAGTTGCAATCTTTAAGAAGCATTTTGTGTGGTATGGTAAGGTGATTTGAATATATCTTTTAAATAAAATTTACAAAAAACTATAAATATGATAGAACTCTGGCAGTTTAAATTTCAGTGGAAAATATAGAGAAAACCTTATAATTTCTTCCACTTCTTCCTCCTAGTGGATCCCAGGATGCAACAGAATTCTAGTGTGCTATGAAAGTGTTTGAGCACAATTGGCATTATTTGGGTGATAATTAATCTGAAGACATACAACAACCAAAATATGAATTTTTGTACTATCAATTACTGTTTTATGATATCACTGGTCAATTATTCTATGCCATCAAACATCAGCATCTTCACACATGCCAATTATTGTAGCAGTACAGTTCAGAATAACCAAGTTATAGAACCATCAATGTGCCTGCCAATAGATAAATGGATAAAGAATGTGAGGTATATATATGTATATATGCACAATGGAGTTTTGTACAGTCATAAGGAAGTATGAAATTTTATTTTTTGTTTGTAAATGACTGGAATCGTAGAACATCATGCTAAGTTAAATAAGCCTGACTCAGAGAGGCAGGGGTTAAATGCTTTCTCTCATATGCTGATGTTGGACAGGAAAGAAACATGGTGGTGACTCTCATTAAAATATGAGGGAGATCAATAAAGTAGAGAAAAGGGATAGAGAGAAACAGGACATGGAGGGATGTTAGGAAGTACTGGGCAATGAAACCTAACAAATTATGCTGTGTTCACATATGAATATGTGAGATTAATATTGCTTATATACACATAACAAATTTCTGATAATTTTGTTCAGTGTACTGAACAGAAATATTTCAATTACAAGAAGTGACAGTGTCTTTTAAAGCTCTTGAAATGATGACAAAAGTAATGATTACAATGTGTCAGCAATTTAAGATGCTTACTATCTGCTGAACATTGTGTGAGGAATATCAGATGCATCATCCCACATATTCATCTCCTTGCTGGCAATGTCACTCTTGAAATATCCAGAATGTTTATAGTGATCTGTGTAATGTAAAACCAAATGTTCCTCTGAAGTATTGCATTCCAATGCTAAGGCTTAGAATATAAAAAGTCATCATACATAGATCATAACACAAGATTGATGGAATTTCCTGTTATTCTTTTGATCTTGTTTATTAAAATGAAAAATTAATAAAAGATGTACTTAAAATAAAATAATTCACTACTAAAACATCAAATGAAGTGTGAATGTAAAATAGTTATTTTAGTAAACTAAAAGTAGATAGATAGCAACTAATTACAGCAGTTTCAAACTTAATTACAAGCTCTTATTGAATACCCTGGAACATATCTTAGCTAACTTGATATATAAATTTTGTGTATTACTGTTATAGAAGTCATTTTTGTTTTCAACCCTAAAAATTACTGTAATGTGCAAATATATAGAACACTTTCTTTACATGCCTGAACCATGTGGTAAGGAAGAGTAAAGGTTTATGAAGTGACATTCAGAGTTAAGAATAGAAGGTGACTCAACCTATATACCTAAAAATTTGCCAGGATTAAAATACATGAGGACTATATGAGGAGGATACATTTACTTGGAGAAGAGGAGAGCAAAAGTCACACTGTGGCAGATCTCTAGAGCTTAGTATTTCTAGTTAGTAAATTGATCTTTACATCTATTCCTCTGTTTCTAATTCTATTCATTCTTCCTTCTGATTATTGCCTGTGGACATCAGCTTCAGGGATGGAGGCATAAATCAAGCATACCAGTCCAAGTGCTCTTGAGTCACTCTTATGTAATTAGTAAAACCATATAATATCTCTTTCAGATGGACAAGCTGGATGATAGTAAGAGTGATGCTGCACATATATAGTGCTTTCTTCCAAATGTGTAAACATTATTTTCCACTAAGTTTTATGTATTTGATCCTTAAAGTTCCTTTGTATTGGTAGGGTAAATTCTTTAAATCATGAAGTTGAGGCCAAAAGAGAACAAGGAGTTCCTAAAGATAAATAAATATTATTGGCATTGTGTAAAATTAGAACACCTTTAAATGTTTTTAGATGAATACTAAAGTCAACTATATGCAAATTTATCTGAAAATTCATTACAAAAAATTCTTTAAAATTTCTTTATCTTCTCTACTTTTACCACTCCTCATAAAAATTTTTAGAAAGGGCTACCACATTATTTAGTTGTCTCCATCTGTAAGAATAAACCAGGGGTTAATTCAGACATCAAAAATTCTTTACAGCAAAAAATCCCAGGAAAAAACTGCAGTCCATTTCAGTTTGTAACAAAAATGGTTGTGGAAATTGCAACCTGCAATCTACATTTAGAGTTTTGTCTTTGTACAGCATGAATATCCCTATGAAATATAGATGAGCATCTTCAAGACACTGCACTCCTGACTCACGAATCAAAGGACTATGCCACCACTTCCAACCTCCTAGAGCTTTCCTCATGGAAGAAGTATCCCAAAAGATGCAGTAGCAGGACCAGGCCTCCTGGCTGTGTCCCAGAAACCAAATGGTGAGTTTGCTTTTCTTCTTTAATAGAACCTTCTTTCAGCAAAAGTGTTCATTTCATGAGCATAAATTTTGTACAAAGGCAAAGATCCAAACTTCCAGCCAGATGAAGCATTTTTCTTTTAAATTTTCCAGTGTTTTTTGAAAAAGGATAGAGTTTTAGTGGAATTTTTACAAATCAGCAATAGGTATGGCTTCTCTATAACCAGCAGCATTTATCTATACAGTAGCAATACTGTTACCCCTTGCTTCAGCCTTTTTTCCCCTTTTTATGTCTTGCCTAGAGCAGATCAAAGGCAAAGACAAGACTGTAGGTGCTTCAGGGCTTTCCTGGTTCTCTAATACACTCCAGTGTGTGTTCCCTCACATGGTCCCATTGGACAAAGGTGGTTGTCAGTGATGAGTGTCAGAAGACTGTGATGTCCCACCTGGACACTGATGCTGATTAGTATGTGAGGACTAACATTGTTTCTACAGAAGACTTTCCTTAGCCCCTTAATATAATATAAATTGTGTGAAATCACTCTTTCTTACCCTTTAATGTAGTTTCTAGTGTATTAACACTGATGTTCAATGTAAGGCCTCTGTAATTTACCATCACCCATGCTTGACTTTTAATCTTTGAGTGCAAAATAAAGATGGTATAAGACACCAAAATAGGCAAAAGCATTAGTGCGACAGCTGAATTTCTACATCTGTCTTTGTCAGTCTGAACCAACTGTGGGATCCTGTGAAGAATGGCATTGCCTCTTGCAAATGAGCAAACTGGGGCCTAAGCACTAAAAACTAAAGAGAATATGTAAAACCCGAAAGGTGACCCTTACATATAACAATGTTTTACATCATCTGAATGCCACATAAAATTCAGAAATTCTTCTTCTAAGTGCAAAATAATTTATGTAGTATTAATGTAAATGTAGCTCATACTATATTTAAATTCACTGTACAGTGATCTTACTTTGTGGTAAAGTTTTACATATACATCCAAAGGGAGAAAACTGTCAAATTACTGACACAGATTTTCATTAAGAATTTTCATGATTTTAAGTATTAGTATTTAAAAATTTCCCTTTAAATAAAACCTTCCACAATGCATACTTGTTGTATTCATGTCTGTATTTCCATATCAAACATCTTTTTTCTGAAATAACTGTAATTTTGGTGTACAATTTGCTAAAATATTGTCCCCATTGATACAGCCTTTTAATTTTATTGGGCAATGTTTTGTAACTGCCCTCTCTCCTCTTTCTCCAGCCACTCTTTATGATAAAATTCTATAAAAACTATGGATGTTTTCTTATTAAGTTCTTTGTAGAATCCCAGATTTCTTTAAGCTCTCCCATTCTTTCCATTCTTTAATTTCCTCCTGTCTTTCTTCTCTCCTTCACATCCAATGTGAATTTCATATTTATCAAGATAAGCTCCCACTTACAGGGTTACTTTTTAAAAATTTTTATTAATGCAGTACAATTATAAATAAAACTATGTTCTATTTTGACATAATTACACAAACACAGAATATAATTTTCTCCAATTCAAGCCACAGATTTCCCCCATTAGATTTCCTCCTTGTTCCCCTGTTGCCTTTCCTTTGTTCTATTGGTCTTTCTTCTATTTAATGATATTTGTCTTTTATTATTTACTTATGTATTTATAACTTCATTTATTTCTTGGTTCTTTTTGGCTCTGACAGTAAAATCCATTTTGATATAATTTTACAAGCATGCAATATGTCCTATTCTAATTAGGACTCCACTCTGTGGATGTACCTGGTGATGGGGTTCAGGGTGTTGTTTTTGTATATATACATAGGAAAATTATGTCAGTTTCATTCCACTCTCTTTCCTGTTCATATCCCCCTTCCTTCCAC
Source organism: Sciurus carolinensis (assembly GCF_902686445.1). Lineage (NCBI taxonomy): Eukaryota > Metazoa > Chordata > Mammalia > Rodentia > Sciuridae > Sciurus > Sciurus carolinensis. Next base: position 1,502,528 of record NW_025920132.1, read on the forward strand.
CCATTTTACATTGTCTAATCTACTGAAATTCCATTATTTTCCTTATGCCCTCCTTAATGTGGTTTAACTTCCAAATATCAGATAAAACATTCAACCTTTGGCTTTTGGAACTGGGTTATTTCACTTAGCATGAAAGTCTACAGATCTATCTATTCACTGTCAAATGCCATAAAGTCATTTTTTTATGTCATTCTTTTTTTGTGTGCCCAAGAAATATTCCAAGGTGTGTATATACCACATTTTCTTTATTCATTCATCTCTTAAAGGGCAACCCAGTTGGTTCCATAGCTTAGCTATTGCATAGTGAGCTGCTTTAAACATTGTTGTGAGCACATCATTTTAGTATACTGATTTTAATTACTTTGTGTACCGAGGAGTGGAATAACTTGGTCAAATGGTGGCACCATTCCTAGTTTTTGAGGATATCCATACTGTTTTTCAGGGTGGTACAATTTGTAGTTCCACCAGCAATGTATGAGTGAACCTTGTTCCCCATGTGTTCATGAGCTCACAAACTTTATTGTTGCTTGTATTCTTGAAAATTGCCTTTCTGTGTGAGGCAAAATCTCAGTGTGGTTTTAATTTGCATTATTCTAATAGCAAGAAAGGTTGAACAGTTTTTCACATATTTGTTTCCCATTTGTATTTCCTCTTCTATAAAGTGTCTCTTCAATTCCTTTGCCCATTTATTGATTGTTTTTTATATTAAGCTTTGAATTATTGTTTGTCTTGGAAATTAACACCCTATCTGAGGAGCAGATGGCAAAGGTTTTTTTTTCCCAATGTATAGGTTTTCTCTCCTTGCTCTTGATTTTGTCTTTTGCTATGAAGAAATTTTTAGTTTGATGCCATCACATTTATTGTCAATTTTTTTTTTGCAGTACTGGAGATTGAACCCAGGGTCTTGTGCTTACTAGGAAAGCACTCTACCAAATGAGCTATATCTCCAACAATTTTCTTTTGATTTTAATTATCTTTTTGAGGAGTCAGTCTCTGTACCAGTATGTTGCATTGTTAGTCTAACAGTTTTTTTCCATTGTGTGCAGCATGATCCAATACTTTGCCATTGAAACACATTGAGTTGAGTTTTGTGTAGGGTGAGAGATAGGGTTAACTTTCAATACATATGGATTTCCAATTTTTCCAGCACCTTTTGTTGAAGAGGTTATCTTTTCTCCAATGCATGTTTTTAGTGCCTTTGTTTAGTATGAGATAACTATATTCATGTGGGTTTGTCTCTGTGCCTTCTAGTCTACTCCATTGGTCTTCTTGCCTCTTTTGGTGCCAGTACCATGCTGTTTTGTTATTATAGCACTAGAGTATAAAGGTTGGTATCATGATACCTCCTGCTTCACTTTTCTTGCTAAGTATTGCTTTAACTATTCTGGAATTCTTATTTTTACAATTGAATTTTATGACTGCTTTTCTTTACTTCCATGAAGAAGGTCATTGGAATTTTGATGGAATTTTCACTGTGTCAGTAGTGCTTTTGGTACTATGGCCATCTTGTCAAAAATAATTCTACCTATCCAATACATGAGAGGTTCTTCTGTCTTCTGAGGTCTTCCTCAATTTTTTTATTTAGTGTTTTTTTTTTTTCACTATAGAGGTCTTTCACTTCTTTTGATAGATCGATTCCCAAGTATTGTATTTATTTCTATTTGAGGGGTTATTATGAATGGGTTAGTTTTCTTAATTTATCTTTCAGCTGATTTTTCTTGGAGTATAGGTTTACAATTGATTTATGAGTGTAAATTTCAAATCCTGCTAATTTTCTGATTTAATTAATGAGTTCTACAAGGTTTCTGGTCGATTTTTGGGATCTTGTAAATCTAGGATCATACTGTCAGCACACAGGGATAGGTTTAGCACTTCTTTTCCTGTGTTTCTTCAATTTATTTCTTTTGCCTAATTATTTTGAGTAGGTATTCTAGGACTATGATGAATAGATTGTAAAGTGTGCATACCCTTCTTGTTCCTCTTTTTAGAAGGAATTGTTTCAAGTATTCTTTGTTTAGAATGCTGTTGGCTGTGGGGTTGGTTTATATAGCTTTTATAATATTGAGTTATATTCCTTCTATCCCTACTTTTTCTAGTGTTTTGATCACAAATGTATTATGCTTTTTACCAAATGCTTTTCCTGTAGCTATTGAGGTAATCATGTGATTCCCATCTTTAAGTCTATTGATGTGATGGATTAGGTTTATTGATTTCCATATGTTAAAAGAAACTTACAGCCCTGGGAAGATCTCCATTTGATCAGGGTGCATACCTTTTTAATTTTTTAAATGTAATTTGCCAGGATTTTATTGAGAATCCTTTATCTATGTTCATCAATAATATTGATGTAAAGTTTTCTTTTCTTAATATGTCTTTGATTTTCATATCAGGGTGAAATAAACTACATAGAATGTGTTTCAAGGAGTTTTCTTCTATTCTTTTTTGTAGAATAACTTAAGAAGATTTGGTATGAATTTTTAAAAGTCTGATGTTACTCACCTGAGAATTCATCTGGTCCTGGGATTTTCTTAGTTGGTAGTTTTTGATGGCATCTTTTATTGAATTACTTGAAATTGATCTGTTCACATTTTTATATAATCCTGGTTCAATTAGTGGTATGTCATATGTCTTTAGCAATTTGTCAACATCTTCAAGATTTTCTATCTCATTGGAATATAAACTCTCTAAATAGTTTTTGATTACCCTTTGTATTTCAGTAGTACCTGTAGTGATATTTCCCTTTTCATCACAGATTTTAATAAATTTATTTTTCTCTCTCTTGGTTAGCTTGGTTAAGTGTTAATGAATTTTACTTATTTTTTCAGAGAACCAACTTTTTAATTCACTGATTTTTTAAAAAATAGTTTAAAAAAATCTCAATTTCATTGATTTGCCTCTGATTTTAACTATTTCCTGTGTTATACTGATTTCTGTGTTGATTTGTTGTTTTCATATTGGGGTCATAAGATGTAATGTTAGATTATGTATTTGGTGTCTTTCAGGTTTTGTTTATTTATTTATTTATTGTATACAAATGAGATACATGTTGTTTCTCTATTTGTACATGGAGTCAAGGCATACCATTTGTGTAATCATACATTTACATAGGGCAATGATGTTTGATTCATTATTTTTTCCCTTCCCCCCACCCCTCCCACCCCTCTTTTCCCTCTATACAGTCCTTCTTTCCTTCATTCTTACCACCCTCCTTATCTCTAACCCCATGAAGTTTTTTTGATGTATTGAAAGTTCAATGTTATGAACTTTCTTCTTAAATTCACCACCTTAGTGTTCTGGAGATTATGGTGTTTTGCATCATTATTCTCTTTTGTCTCTATATAATTTTTATATCACCCCTAATTTCTTCTGCTCTCCATTCATCATTCACTAGTGAGTTTTTCAAACTCCAGGTATTTAGGTAAGTTTTATTTATCTTAGCCCTTATTTCTAATTATTTTATCATTATGATCTGCTGGAATGCAAGGTATTAACTACTTTTTGAATTTGTCTAAAATTTCTTCATGTCCTAAAATATGCTCTATTTTAGAAAATTTTACAGGTACTGCTGAGAAGAAATTGTATTCAGTCACTGATGGATGGAATTTTATACATATGTTAATATAAGTATAAATATATAGTCTAAATTTTACTTTTTTAGACCTGTACATTGCTTATTTAGTTTTTGTTTGTATAATATGTCTAATGATGAGAGATGATTATTAAAATCACTGAGTACTTTTGTCTTGTGGTCTTTTTGATTCTTGATAATGAGAAGGGTTTATTTGATATATGTAGATGCTCCATTTTGGGGGCATAAATAGTTACAGCTGATAATTCTCTTTATTTCATAACTCCCTTAAACATTATGAAATGATCTTCTGTATCTCTCTTGATTAACTTTGGTTTGAATCCCACTTTATCAGATATGAGACTAGAACCACCTGGTTGCTTATTGATCCATGTGCGTGATAAGTTTTTTACCATCTATTTATCTTCAGTCTGTGTATATCTTTGCCTATGTGCTGAGTCTCCTGGAAACAGCATATTGTTGAGTCTAGCTTTTTAATAAAATCTTTGTCTTCTGATTGATGAATTGAGCCCATTAAAGCACAGAATTATTATTTTATTTCCTGTCATTTTGATTTATTTCTAGTTTTAAAGTTGAATTTGATTTTCCTTTGATTCTCTTAGTATAGCTTCATCCTCTGATGATTTTCATGTTTTCTCCATGTCTTCTTCATAAAATATTTTATTGAATTTGTTTTGTAGTTACAACTTCCAAGCTGTAAACTCTTTTAACTTTTGTTTATCATGAAAGCTTTTTGTTTTATCCTCAAATATGAACCTTCAATTTCCTGGTTATAGTATTCTTGGATAGTGTACATTGTCCTTCAGAATTCTGTGCAAAATATTTCAAGGCCTCCTAGCTTTTAGCATTTGGGTTGAAAAATGAACTGAAATCTACAATGGTTAATTTCTAAATGTGACCAGTAATTTCTCTCTAGCTGCTTTTCAAATTCTGTCCTTTTTCTATAAGTTAGGTATTTTTATAACAATGTCCTGTATTGCTTAATTTGAATTATCAATTTGACTGGATTAAAAATGCTGATAATTAAGAGGCCTCTGGGTGTGTAAACGAGGTTGTGTCTAGGAATGATTGGAAGGTGAAATAGTGAACTGAGGTAGAGACCCTCCCTAAGCATGGGTGGCACTGCCCAATAGGATGGAATAAAAGCTGGAGGAACAAGGAAGCATATGCAGATGCAAGCTTGGCTCTTCTTGAAGGGGTTCTTGATCAGTGCTTGGATCATCTGACGATATAAGACTCTCACTTCTTCACTCTTCCAAAGCATACTCTGCCAGTGATTCTCCACATAGTTTTCAGAAGCCTTGTTTTTGAAGTAGGGTAGCACCGTTGATCCTTCTTATTCTGGGGTTTCTGTGTCTTGGACTGTGTAGCTTCTGGTTCTTCCAGCTCTCCTGCTACAGAGAGCCATTGTGGACTATCCAGCTTCTGGTCATATAATCTAATCTAATAAATCCCCTTTTATAATCATTCTTCCTCTTGATTCTATTCCTCTCGAGAACCCTGACTAATTCATGTCCCTTGGAATGGGTTTCTTCTAATTTTATATATTTGGAATCCTGTATGACTCCTGTATTTGATTTTCCATTTCAATTTTAAGATTTAGAAATTTCTCCATTATTATTTCATTGAAAATATTGTGCATTGCTTTAATTTGTACCACAGAGCCTCTCCAAATCCTAGATTTGGCCTTCTAATATCATACCATATTTCTTAAAAATTCTGTTTATGGTCTCTTAACATCTTTTATCCATGATCAAGTTAAGTTTTAAGATTATGTACTGTCTTTGTTGCCTGAAAATCTTTCAAATAATCTAGCCTATTGGTAATGCTTTCCATTTAATTTTAAATTTGTTTTATTGATTCTTCCATTTCAAGAATTACCAGTTGGAGCTGGGGTTGTGACTCAGTTGTAGAGCACTTGTCTAGCATGCATGAGGCACTGAGTTCCATCTGAAGCACCACATTTAAAAAAAATTACAAGTTAATTTTTCTTCAAAATCTCTGAATCCATAATGAAGTGATCTTTCACTTCTTGTATTTTCTCTGTGATTTTAATCCTTTTATCATATTTTACCTCTTAGATCATCTTATCTGTGTACTTTCTAAATTCCTCACCTGACATTTTCTGCACTGCAGTGTCAGTGGAGTCTATTGTTGGATCACACTCTTTTGTTTTGGATGTTTTCTTCCATTGCTTTTACATATTGTTTATGTGTCTACCCATCTATTCAAATGGATCTGAAGAAAGAGGACTTCTACTCTACAAACTTTGAGAAATCCTGTAGGCTTAGGGTGCCTCACAGATTGGGGGAGCTAAATAACAACTAAAACTTATGCATATGACATATTAGATTAAATTATATATTTCCTATTGTGACATCTGCAATGTTGGTTGATACAATAAACAGAAATGGTAGGATAGCGCTTTCTCTCAGTAAAGACCATAGGTATTTATGAATCATATCTGTCATAAAATCAAACAGTAGGTATTATCTTTGACTTGCTGTGTATTAATTTTTGTTATAACTTTAGTAGTGCAGTCTGCCATTTTAAAAACTAACCAATACTAAGAGAAGCTAAAAATAGAGTTTATTAAGAGGGACAAAAAATAGATGAAAATAGAAGAATAGTAGAAAATGTTTTGCAATTTAAAAAGTTGAATATGGCTGATGCAGAGGCAAAATATTATGTGTTGTTTCTGAGGGGGAGGACAAAATAAAGAAAAAAATTAAAGGAAGAGTGAAAGAATGATGAGTTTGGCTTCTGTTGATTCATCTTCTATTTATTTACAGATATTTAAATTAGTGATTATAGGTATACATAAAATTGAAATTTACTGTGCTGTATTCATATATGTACATAAGAGAATTTGGTTTGTTTTATTCTACTATTTATCCCACTTTTGACCTCTTTTCTTTGCTATAACCCTTCCTCTACTCCACAGATGATGCTTTTATTTTTAATGAGTTACCCCTTTTTCCATCTAGCATTAACATATGAGGGAAAATATTTGACTTTGACTTTCTGAATCTGGCTTATTTCACATAGAATCAAGTTCTCCAGTTTCATCAATCTTCCACCAAATGCTGTCTTTCCATTCTTCAGTATGACTAAGTAAAATGTCATTGTGAATGTACACCATATTTTCTTTATCCATTTGTCTGTTGATTGGTATGTAGGCTGGTTTTGTAATTTGGTTATTGTGAATTGTGTTGCTACAACACAGTGGTGGCTGTTCCTCTACAGTATGCTGATTTTAGATATTTGGGTATTTATCAGGGAGTGGGACAACTTGGTCATATGGTGGTTCCATTCAAACTTTTGAATGGAATATCCATAGTGTTTTCCAGAATTATTGTACTAATTTGCTATCCTATCTAAACTGTGTAAGTGTACATTTTCCCCCACAGTACTCCTTTGATCTTCTTAAAAATTCTTTTTAGATATACATGACAGTAGAGTATATTTTACATATTACACACATATGGAGTATAACTTTCCATTCTTGTGCTATACATAATGTAGAGTTACACTGGTCTTGTATATATAATCTTCCTCCAAATGTTCTCTCTGATACATGGATACCCCACATTAATCTTGAAATTTGCTATTGTGAGTGAAGAGATAAAAATCTCTATTTAGTTCTTTTTAAATGTAATAATGTTATTGAGGTATAGGAAAATAGTAACGACACAATAATAATAGTCTCTCCTCCATGTAGTTTTGACTTCCATTTCACTGATTTCTAGATACGTTGAACATTTTTTCATATATATGTTGGCCATTTGTGTTTCTTATTTTAAGCAATGTTTGTTTAGATTTTTTGCCCATTTAGTAATTGGGGTGGTTCATACTTTTTTAGTTCTTTTACATTCTGTATATTAATTTTCTATCATTAGGAGCAGGTGAAAAAGATTTTATCACATTGGTGGACTCTCTATTCACATTCTTGTTTCCTTTGTTGGGCAGACATTTTGAAATTTGATTTTATCCCACTTTTTGATAATTGGTTTTATTTCTTATGCTATAGAAGTCTTATTAAGACAGTTGATGTTTTTGTCAATATGTTGGAGTGTTGGACCTACATTTTCTTTAAGCACTTCTAGAGTTTCTGGTTTAATTCCTAAGTCTTTGAGCCACTGGATTTGGCTTTGGTGCCAGGTGAGAGATAGGGATAAAGTTTTATTTTTTTCTAAATATGGATATCTAATTTTCAAAGCATCATTTGCTAAAAGTCTCTCCTTCCTCCAACATATATTTTCTGCTCCTCTGTCACATATCAGGTCACTGTATCAGTGTGGATTTTTCTGTATTTTCTATTCAATTGGTCTTAAGGTCTGTTTTGGTAATACAGTTTATATACAAAAGCTCTACAACATAATTGGTTATCTGGTATTGTGATGCTTTCAGCATCCTTTTTTTCATTCAGGGTACTTTGGATATTCTATGTCTCTTAATTGTCCAAATGAACTTTAGAACTGCTTTTTTTGTCAATGTATCTTGTAAAGAATGCCATTGATATTTTTATTGGGATTGTATTGAGTTTACTGCTGTAGCTAGTATGGCCATTTTGATATTAATCCTGCTTATTCAACAACATGGGAAGTATTTGCACCTCCTAAGTTCTGCTTCCATTTTTTTATATTCAGTGTTCTGTGGTTTTCATTGTTGTTGCCTTTCACCTCATAGGTTAGATTTTTTCCCAAGTATTTTTTAGGGCACTGTGATTTAGATATTTTTTTCCCAATTTCTTTTGTAGCAGATTTACTCTTGCAACATAGGAATGCTATTGATATATGTATGTTGTTCTTATATCCAGCTCCCTTAGTAAATTTCTTTATAAACTCTATGTATTTGCTAATGTAGCATTTTAAATATTCTAAGTTAAGGTTCATGTCATCATCAAACACACACAAGTAATTTTTTTTCCTATGTGCATGCCATTAAATTTCTTCTCTTGCCTGATTGCTCTGGCTTGAAATTCAAGTTGAATAGAAGTGGTGAGAGTTTATGTCCTTGTTTTCTTCTTGATTTTTAGAGAAAATGCTTTGATTTTCCTCCATTCACTAAAATGTTAGCATTGGGTCTCTCATATTTGGCTTTTAGAATGTTGAAGAAATTTTCTTCTATCACTAGTTCCTCTAGAGTTTTAAAGATGAATGGATGCTGGATGTTGTCAGAAGACTTTTCTGCTTCTGTTGAGATAATCATGTGAATTTGTACTTAAATCTGTTTATGCAGTGAATTACACACACACACACACACACACACACACACACACATAGTAAGCAATATGTAAGATATTACTCTATAGAGTCATATGAAAAGTTTATTTTTTGGTGCAGGGGATTTAACCTAGCCATGACTTACTGACTAGCAACATATATTCTACTAGTCACTTTTTAAAATTACACATGGCAGATGCCCAGAGGTTGTTTTCCTGGGTGCTGCAGTTGCTCACACAGCCACCACAAACTCTGTCACAGATGCTGCCCCTGAAGATGCCACAAAAAGCCTTATACAGATTTAATGCAATTTCTATTAAAATCCCAAAGACATTCTTCATAAAACTAGAATAAGGAATATGAAATTCATTTGGAAAAATAAGAGACCCAGAATAGCCAAAGCAATCCTTAGCAAGAAAAGTGAGGCAGATGGCATCACAGTACCACTACAGAGCTCTATTCATAAAAATAGCATGGTATAGGCAACAAAACAGACATGTAGAACAATGGTACAGAAAAGAAGACACAGAGACAAACCCACATAAATTCAGGTATCTCATATGAGACAAAGGTGCCAAAAATATCCAATGGAGAAAAGATAGCTTATTCAACAAGTAGTGCTGGGAAAATGGAAAACCACATGTAACAAAATATAATTAAACCCTTATCTCTCACCCTGTATGAAACTCAACTCACTGTGGGTCAAAGACTTAGGCACTAGAACAGTGACCCTGTGCCTAATAGAAGAAAAAATAGGCCTAAATCTTCACCATGCAGTCTAGGACCTGACTTCCTTACCAAGACCCCTAAAGCACAAGAAGTTAAATCAAGAATCACGGATGGGATGGACTTAAACTAAATGTTTCTTTTCAGCACAAGACAAAATCTAATAATGTGAATAGAGAGCTTATAGATTGGAAGAAAATCTTTACCGTGCATCTCAGATAAAGCATCAATTTCTAGGATCTATAAAGAACTCAAAAAACTTACAGACACATACAAATAAATAATCCAATCAATAAATGGGCTAAGGAACTGAACTGACACATCACAGAAAATGATATACAATTGATCAAAAAATACATGAAAAATGTTCAACATCTCTAGCAATTAGAGAAATGCGAATCAAAAGACAAAGGTTTCATCTCACTCCAATGAGAATGGCAATTATCAATACAACCAACAATAAATGTTTGTGAGGATGCAGTGGGAAATGTGCACTCATTTATTTCTGGTGGGAATGCAAATTGGTGCAACCTATATGGAAAGTAGTATGGAGAGTCTTCAGAAAACTTGGAATTAAACCAGTTATCCCACTCCTTGATTTAAGCCCAAAGGACTTAAAATCAATGTACTGCAGTGACGCATGCATATTAATGTTTATAACAGCTCAATTCACAATAGCTAAATGATGGAACCAACCTAGATGCCCTTCAACAGATGAATGGATAAAGAAAATGTGAGCTATAAGTGTGTGTGTGTGTGTGTGTGTGTGTATTTATATATATACACACACACATATACAGTGATATATAGGAACACAATTGGTTTATGGGTATTAATTTTATATCCTGCTAATTTTCATAATCTACTAATTCTAGAAGCCCTCTGGTGGAGTTTTTGGGTCTTCTAAATATAGAATCATGTCTTTGGCAAATAGAGATAATTTAAGATCTTGTGTTCCTATTCATATCACTTTCATTTGTTTAATTGTTCTAGTGCAGTTTGTAAGTACTAAGTTTAATAGAAGTGGTAAAAAAAAAGGGCATCCCTCCTGTTCCAGTTTCTAGCAGGAAAAATTTTAAATTTTATCCATTTAGGATGATAGTGACCTTGGGTTTAGCATATATAGCATTTATAATATTGAGAAATATTCTGACTATTCCTAATTTATTTAGTGTATAGAGCATGAATGGATGCTGAATTTTGTCAAATGCTTTTTCTTTGTATATTGTGATAATCATGTGATTATTGTGTTTAATATATTTATGTGATGAATTATTTTATTGATTTATGTGTGTTGGACCATCCTTGCATTCCTGCCATGAAACTCACTTGATCATGGTACTCTATCCTTTTAAATATATTTTTGTATGGAATTTGCCAGTATTTTCTTTAGAACTTTTGCATCTATATTCATCAGGGATATTAGTCTGAAGTTTTCTTTCCTTGGTGAATCTTTGTCTGGTTTTGATATCAGGGTGAAACTAGGATCATAGAATGAGTTTTGAAGTGTTTCCCCCTTTTCTGTTTTATGGAATAATTTGAGAAATATTGGGATAAAATCTTCCCTGAAGGACTGGAAGGACTTGACTGAGAATCTATTTGGTCCTTGTTTTTTTTTTTTTTTTTTTTTTTTCCTTTTTGTGGTAGGCTTTTCATGGCATCTTCTATTTCATTGTTTCAAATTGGTGTTTTGATTTTTTGTGTTCTCCTACATTAATTTCTTTAGGTCATATTTCTCTAGAAATTTGTTGATCTCTTTGTGATTTTCTATTTTATTAAATTATAGATTTTCACAATACTTTCTATTATCTACATTATAGTAGTTTCTGTGGTGATATTTCATTTTTATAAATTTTAGTAATTTGAGTATTCTCCCTCTTTTTTCATTAATTTGGCTAAGTGTTTATTAATTTTATTAATTTTTCAAAGAAGCAACTTTTGTTTTATTTACTTTTTGAATGTTCTGTTTCAACTTCATTGATTTTGTTACTGATTTTAATAATTTTCTGCCCACAGGGTGGTCCAAGATGGCAGACTAGAGGGGGACTGCATCCCCAGTCGCTCCAGAACCCAGAAGTTGAGAAGGGGAGGCATTGAGAGACTCGGACCAAAATAGAGCCACTGGTGAGTCTGCCCACTGGGTAAAGTTCGGCCCGGGTGACAGGCCCAGATAGAGGTGGCTTATCGGAGCAGGGCAGGGCAGCTAGAGTCTTCCACAGGCAGCCCTGTGCACTCCAGCACTGGGAACCTCCCACACAGCCAGCTTCTCCAGGTTCTTGGAGTGGGCCCCCTACTGAGAGCCTTTCTGATCAGAACAAGCTCCAAGTCCTGGAGCCAATGTTGCATACTCTGGCCCGCAAGCGGCTTCAGGGACCAGGAGAGGGCAGTCAGCGACCTCCCCAAGCAGCCTGGACCCCTGCGGTGGGAGGTGCATTTCAAGGCTAGCTTCTCGGAACAGACCGCTCAGTGAGAGCTTTTCTACATAAAGACAGCCACAAGTCCCAGAGCCAATGGAGAGCTTCGATCCTCAAGAAGACTCTGAGATCAGGGCAGGGTAGCCAGAGACTTCTTCAGGCGGCTCTGCCCACTCCGGCTGCAGGCTATTCCCACGGGGCGGTCCAAGATGGCGGAATAGGGGGGGACTGCATCCCCGGATGCTCCGGAACCAAGGACTCAAGAAGGGGAGGCATTGAGAGACTTGGACAAATATAGAGTCACAGGGTGAGTCTCCCCCACTGGGTGAAACTTGGCCTGGGCACTAGGCACAGATCAGGGATGGCTAATCAATGCAGGGTAGGGCACCTAGAGTCTTCCCAAGGTAGCCTTCCACACTCTGGTGGTGGGCTCCCCCCACATGGCCAGCTGCACGGTGCAGGCCCCCAGAGACAGCCTTTCCGCACAGAGCCATGTCTAAGCCCTGGAACCAGTAGGGGCTAGGGGCAGCTTTCGTCGGAAGCACTGCATTATCAAGTTCCTCCAAGATTTCAGGCTACTGAAGGCTGGGAGGTGATACACTGGAAATCTACCGGGACATTATAAGCCAATAGAGGAAATCTGCAATATCTCAGATTCCCACTGACATCTGACCAATATGAGAAAACAAGGGAAGAAAATGTCCCAAACAAACCTAGATACTACATCAATAAAACCCAATGACAGCACAACAGAAGAAATGTCAGAAAGGGAGTTCAGAATGTACATAATTAAAACAATCAGAGAAGCAAATGAGGAGATGAAAGAGCAAATGCAGGCATTAAAGGAGGAGATGAAAGAGCAAATGCAGGCATTAAATGATGGCACCAATCAACAGTTAAAAGACTGAATATGGGAAGCAAGAGATCATTTCAATAAAGAGTTAGAGATACTGAAAAAAAACTGAAATACTTGAAATGAAGGAAACAATAAACCAAGTTCAAAACTCCATAGAAAGCATAACCAATAGGGTAGAACACCTGGAAGACAGAACCTCAGACATTGAAGACAAAATATTTTCTTGAAAACAAAGTTGGCCAAACAGAGAAGATGGGAAGAAATCATGAACAGAATCTACAAGAATTATGGGATATCATGAAAAGGCCAAATTTGAGAATTATTGGGATTGAGGAAGGCTTAGAGAAACAAACCAAAGGAATGAAAAATCTATTCAATGAAATAATATCAGAAAATTTCCCAAATCTGAAGAATGAAATGGAAAACCAAGTACAAGAGGCTTATAGAACTCCACATATACAAAATTACAAAAGACCCACACCAAGGCACATTATTATGAAGATACCTAACATACAAAATAAAGACAGAATTTTAAAGGCCGCGAGAGAAAAGAATCAAATAACATTCACAGGGAAACCAATAAGAATATCAGTAAATTTTTCAATCCAGACCCTAAAAGCTAGGAGGGCCTGGAACAACATTTACCAAGCCCTGAAAGAAAATGGATGCCAACCAAGAATCTTATACCCAGCAAAACTTACCTTCAAATTTGACGAAGAAATAAGATCCTTCCATGATAAACAAAAGCTAAAGGAATTTACAAAAAGAAAGCCAGCATTACAGAACATTCTCAGCAAAATATTCCATGAGGAAGAGATGAAAAACAATGATGCAAATCAGCAACAGGAAGCGCTAGCCTAAAGGAACAGCCAAATAAAGGAGAAACCAAATCATGTCAAAAAACAAATATGAGTCAAATGACTGGGAATACAAATCATATCACAATAATAACCCTGAATGTTAATGGCCTGAATTCATCAATCAAAAGACATAGACTGGCAGATTGGATTAAAAAGAAAAAAACCAACAATATGCTGCCTGCAAGGGACTCATCTTATAGAAAGAGATACCCATAGACTAAAGGTGAAAGGATGCGGAAAAACATACCATGCACATGGAGACAGCAAGAAAGCTGGAGTATCCATCCTCATTTCAGATAATGTGGACTTCAAGCCAAAACTAGTCAGAAGGGATAAAGAAGGACATTACATGCTGCTTAAGGGAAACATAAATCAGCAAGACATAACAATCATAAATATCTATGTCCCGAATATTGGCTCATCCACGTACATCAAACAAATCCTTCTCAATTCCAGAAATCCAATAGACCATAACACAATAATACTAGGCGATTTTAACACACCTCTCTCACCACTGGATAGATCATCCAAACAAAAATTGAATAACGAAACCATAGATCTCAGTAACACAATCAACAATTTAGACTTAACGGACATATATAGAATACCATCCAACAAAGAACGAATACACTTCCTTCTCAGCAGCAGATGTTAGTGTGGCTAAGGGTTTATCAATTTTGATATTTTAGAGAAGGATCCTTCTCTAAAATAGACCATATTTTATGCCACAAAGCTACTGTTAGCAAATACAAGAAGATAGAGATACTACCTTGTACTCTATCAGATCATAATGGATTGAAATTAGAAATAAATGACAGAATAAAAAACAGAAACTTCTCCAATACCTGGAGATTAAATAATACACTATTATATGATGAATGGATAACAGAAGACATCAGGAGGGAAATAAAAAATTCTTAGAAGTAAATGAGAACAAAGACACATCATATCAAAATCTCTGGGACACTAGGAAAGCAGTACTTAGAGGAAGATTTATTTCATGGGGCGCATTCAAAAAAAGAAGTAGAAATCAACAAATAAATGTCTTAACACTACAGCTCAAAGCCCTAGAGAAAGAACAGCAGACCAATACCAAAAGTAGTAGAAGACAGGAAATAGTTAAAATCAGAGCCAAAATCAATGAAACTGAAACAAAAGAAACAATTGGAAAAATTAACACAATAAACAGTTGGTTCTTTGAAAAAATAAACAAAATTGATAAACCCTTAGCCACACTAACAAAGAGAAAGCAAGAGAAAACTCAAATTACTAAAATTTGGAATGAACAAGGAAACATCACAACAGACACAACTGAAATACAAAACATAATTAGAAGCTATTTTGAAAATCTATACTCCAACAAAACAGAAAACCTCGAAGACATCAACAATATTCTAGAGACATATGAATTACCTAAACTGAACTGGGAGGACATACACAACTTAAATAAACCAATTTTAAGCAATGAAATAGAAGAGGTCATCAAAAGCCTACCAACAAAGAAAAGTCCGGGACCAGATGGGTTCTCAGCTGAGTTCTACAAAACCTTTAAAGAAGAGCTCACTCCAATACTCCTCAAAGTGTTTCATGAAATAGAAGAGGAGGGAACCCTCCCAAACTCGTTCTATGAAGCCAATATCACCCTGATACCTAAACCAGACAGAGACACATCGAGGAAAGAAAATTTCAGACCAATATCCTTAATGAACATCGACGCAAAAATTCTCAACAAAATCTTAGCAAATCGTATACAAATATATATTAAAAAGATAGTGCACCACGATCAAGTGGGTTTTATCCCAGGGATGCAAGGTTGGTTCAACATTCGGAAATCAATAAATGTCATTCACCATATCAACAGACTTAAAGTTAAGAATCACATGATTATTTCAATAGATGCAGAAAAAGCATTTGAGAAAATACAGCACCCCTTCATGCTCAAAACACTAGAAAAAATTGGAGTAGTGGGAACATTCCTTAACATTATAAAGGCAATCTATGCTAAGCCCATGGCCAATATCATTCTAAATGGTGAAAAACTGAAAGTGTTCCCCCTAAAAACTGGAACAAGGCAGGGATGCCCTCTTTCACCACTTCTTCTCAACATTGTCCTTGAGACTCTAGCCAGAGCAATTAGACAAACCAAAGAAATTAAAGGGATACGAATTGGAAAAGAAGAACTCAAACTATCCCTGTTCGCTGATGACATGATTATATATTTAGAGGAACCTGGAAATTCCACCAGAAAACTTTTAGAACTCATAAGTGAATTCAGTAAATTAGCAGGTTACAAGATCAATGCCCATAAATCCAATAAATTTTTGTACATAAGTGATGAATCCTCATAAAGAGAAATTAGGAAAACTACCCCATTCACAATAGCATTGAAAAAAATAAAATACTTGGGAATCGATCTCACAAAAGAGGTGAAAGACCTCTACAATGAGAACTACAGAACACTAAAGAAAGAAATTAAAGAAAACTTTAGAAGATGGAAAGATCTCCCATGTTCCTGGATAGGCAGAATTAATATTGTCAAAATGGACATACTACCTAAAGTGCTATACAGATTCAATGCAATTCCAATTAAAATCCCAATGATGTACCTTGCAGAAATAGAGCAAGCAATTATGAAATTCATCTGGAAGAATAAAAAACCTAGAATAGCTAAAGCAATCCTAAGTAGCAAGAACGAAGCAGGGGGTATTGCAATACCAGATCTTCAACTCTACTACAAAGCAATAGTAACAAAAACGGCATGGTATTGGTACCAAAATAGACAGGTAGATCAATGGTACAGAATAGAGGACATGGACACAAACCCAAATAAATACAATTTTCTCATACTAGAAAAAGGGTCCAAAAATATGCAATGGAGAAAAGATAGCCTCTTCAACAAATGGTGCTGGGAAAACTGGAAAACCATATGCAACAGAATGAAATTAAACCCCTATCTCTCACCCTACACAATACTCAACTCAAAATGGATCAAGACCTCAGAATCAGACCAGAGACCCTGCATCTTATAGAAGAAAATGTAGGTCCAAATCTTCAACTTGTTGGCTTAGGATCAGACTTCCTTAACAGGACTCCCATAGCACAAGAAATAAAAGCAAGAATCAACAACTGGGATAGATTCAAACTAAAAAGCTTCCTCTCAGCAAAGGAAACTATCAGCAATGTGAAGAGAGAACCCACAGAGTGGGAGAATATCTTTGCCAACCCTACTTCAGATAGAGCGTTAATTTCCAGAATCTATAAAGAACTCAAAAAACTCTACACCAAGAATACAAAGAATCCAATCAACAAATGGGCTAAGGAAATGAACAGACACTTCACAGAAGAAGATGCACAAGCAATCAACAGATATATAAAAAAATGTTCAACATCCCTAGTAATAAGGGAAATGCAAATCAAAACTACCCTAAGATTTCATCTCACCCCAATTAGAATGGCGATTATCAAGAACACAAGCAACAATATGTGTTGGCGAGGATGTGGTGAAAAAGGAACACTCATACATTGCTGGTGGGGTTGCAAATTAGTGCAGCCACTCTGGAAAGCACTGTGGAGATTCCTCAGAAAGCTTGGAATGGAAACGCCATTTGACCCAGCTATCCCACTCCTTGGCCTATACCCAAAGGACTTAAAATCAGCATACTACAGAGATACAGCCACATCAATGTTCATTGCTGCTCAATTCACCATAGCCAGATTGTGGAACCAACCTAGATGCCCATCAGTTGATGAATGGATAAAGAAACTGTGGCATATATATACAATGGAATATTACTCCACAATGAAGAATGATAAAATTATGGCATTTACAGGCAAATGGATGAAATTGGAGAATATCATGCTAAGTGAGATAAGCCAATCTCAAAAAACTAAAGGACAAATGATCTCACTGATAAGCGGATGAGGACATATATTGGGGGGTGGAAAGGGTTAGCTTTAGGTTTAGGGTTACGTATAGGGTTAGGGATAAGGATTGTGGCAAGAATGAAGGCAAGAAGGACTATATTGAGGGAAAAAAGGGGTGGGAGGGGTGGGGGGGGAGGGAAAAAATAATGTATCAAACACCATTGCCCTATGTAAACGTATGATTACACAAATGGTATGCCTTGACTCCATGTACAAATAGAGAAACAACATGTAACCCATTTGTATACAATAATAATAAAAAAAATAAATAAAATTAAAATGTTGCTAATAAAATAAAATAAAATAAAATACAGATGTGGGTTCCTTAGCCCCACTCAATATCCTCTGTGTATGGATTTCTGAGGGTAGATCAGAAGATCTACATTTTTATTTAGCTTTCCAGGAAAATATGAAGTACAATAAAATTGATGATGAGATGGAAAGAAAAATAATGTATTTAATAAAGTTATGGAATTAATTTTATCTGTAGGTTTTAACAAATTCATGTTTATACAGCCCACATGGCCTTAAAAATAGTATTTTTTAAAAGATGTCTGTTTTCTAGAAGAAAAGGCTTGATAAAGTTGTGTCCAGATGATTCAGAGGTCACATTCTAGGACATAGTTATGTCATAAGAATTAAAGAAGTGGTGAGTTGATTAGACTCTCAGTACAGGGAAAACTAATACTTTCTGATGAAATTAAATTAAAACTCTCTTCAACTTATTTGGGGTTGTGGGGAGGGAGGTTCTGGCATTCGCTTTACCTCATTAGTTTAGGGAGAAAAAGTACTAGAACCTAAGATCTCTAGACTTTCAAATATCATACTGACTTCCTTTCTAGAAGCACTGGTCAGGACTCACCTCTCAACTCCTCAAAAATCCTCTGAAGTAAATAATGAAATTATGTCATTTGCTGGTAAATGGAAGAAAATGAAGAACGTCATGATAAGTGAAATAAGCCAGACCCAGAAAATCAAGGTTTGGATGTTTTCTCACATAAATGAAAGTTGTAGCAAAATAAGGGAAAGAAGCATCAGGGAGTAGGGGAAAAAGGATGTTATAAAGATATAGGGAAGATCAATGGAGCAGAAGGAGATGGAGAGGGTGGGAAGAAGGAATGCAAAGAGAAGGAAATACAGAAAGAATTTAACAAAACCATGTAATATGCATATATAAATATACCACAGGGAATTTCATCTTTATGTACATGTAGAAAGACTCAAAAATAAATTAGTACAAAGAAGATCAGTAAAGGATGGAGAATGGAGGAGGGAGAGGGAGGGAGGGAGGATGGGAACTGAAGTCAAATACCATGCATGTATGATTTTGTCAAAATGAGTTCAATTACTATGTATAACTAAAATGTTCTAATAAAAATAGATTTTCTAAAAAAATTATTTTCTGTCTTCTACAATTTTAGTATAGATTTGTTCTTTTCTTAGGCTTTGATATGTAATTTTAGGTTATTTAGTTGGATTTTTCTGTTATTTTATCAAATGAGCTCAATGCAATTATCTTTCCTCTTAGAGGTTCCTTCATAGTGTCCCAGTAATTGTGATATGCTGTATCACTATTCTCAATTACTTCTATGTATTTTTTTAAATTTTATCCCTGATTTCTTCAGCTATCCATTAGCTATTTAATAATGTAGTATTTATTGTCCAGTTGTCAGGGTAGCCACTCTTTTTTATTTTATCATTGATTTCTCATTTCCTTCTTTTATGATCTGATATAATTCAAGGTATTAGAGTTATAGTTTGCATTTGCACAGAGTTCCTTTGTGGTTTAAAATATGATCTATTTTAGTGAAGGATACATGTGTTATTGAGAAAACAGTATATTCAGTCACTTATGGTTAAATATTCTATATGTCAGTTATGTCTGAATTATTAATTTTATTTATTTCTAAACCTTTATTTAGTTTTTGGTTGGAAGATCTATCAGTTGTTGATAGGAATAAATTAAAATCACCCAGTATTATTGTGTTTTGGTTTATTTGACTCTTGAAACTGAGAAAGGTTTGATATATGTAGATGCTCCATTTTTGATGAAGTGAATATTTACAATTGGTATGTCTTATTGATGTATATTTCCCTTAAGCAGTATGATATGACATTCTTTGTTCCTTTTGATTAACTTTGACTTCAAGTCCACTCTATCTGATATAAGGATATTAAAGCCTCCTTGTATTTGAGTTCCAAGTGAATGATATTTGTTTTCCATCTTTATATCTTAACTTGTGAATGTCTTTGCCCATGAGGAGATTTGTTTGGAGATAGCATATTGTTGGGTATTCTTTTTTAATTCAATCTTACAGACAATTTCTTTTGGTTGATGAGTTATGGTATTCACACTCAATGCTATTATTGAGATATGATTTTTATTTCCTATAATTTTGAGTTATTTCTTTTTTAATTTTGCTTTTATAAGGCAATTTTCATCTCCTTGGATCACCTGTTTTATACACATCCCCAAAACATGCACAGACACATTTGCCATGTTTTGTTCATGACTTAGCCTCAACAGTTTAGATTCCTAACGTTGTCATTAGGTCAGTCATCAGAAACTTCCTCCTCATGGATCTTCAGATCTCAGTTCTTTTAGCTTTGTTTCCAATCTGCCCACAAACATCTCCTTCAGTCATTAGACAGAAATTTGGGCAGAAGGTATCCACAAAATTGGAGTCCTCACTAACAGGTTTTCTTTTTTCTGGCATTTCCTCTAACTTTCCATGATCTGTGGATTAACTCTCTGTTTTCTGGGTCTTCATGAACCCAGGCTACAGGTTTCTTTAAAGATAGTTTTATCCCCCTCCACCCTGTAGCCTCTCCTCAAGCAAAAAGAGAAAGGAAAACCTGTGCCCATCCCAATGCCATGACATTGTCTTTTTCAAAGTGTTAAATGGACCTCTATTCTCTGTCCTGACTTAGTCCTTATTTAGTGTTTTCAGGTAGGATTCCTTTTGCTCCTTTGTCTAGAGTTTATAATTGTCTCTGTGTATGTGCTGGAGATAGGGATGAAGAGACTCAGCTGCACTAAGAAATACATTTATAGAGCTCTCTTTTTATATTAAAATAGTGTGAAAATCCATGAACCTTCTTGTGAAAATTAAAGACATATGACACCCCAAAATTCTTGACACTATGTTCTAAATTTGTAATGTCCCGTTCATCTTTCTTACTTCTTCCTATTTTTCTAATAATATATCTTTTTCCATATACACCCATCTTCATTTTTGTTCAATGCATTTTGCCAGATGTTCCATCTTTTGAAATATGCCTCACTACAGCAACATGGGTTCTTTTCCTTAGCACATTTCCAGGAGCTTCCCCTCAGTCACCCTTGCTAAACTTCACCATGTCCATGGCCTGCAACTGCCATGCAGTATATGTTGTTTTTCAGTTGTCAGGTCAAGAGTAGGCTACTGAAATGGTATGTCCCAATGCCATACAAAGAGAAGGAAAAGATCACGTGAGAACTTTTTCAGACCATTTATCAAAGAAATCCAAAAGTGCTTCCTTAAGTGGTGAGATCTGAAGATCGTTTTCAAAAGATACTCTAGTCTGCCTTTTGCTGTGTTATTGAAGATCAGAAAAATGAATTAAGTAACCTGGAAATAATTAACTGTTATGTGTAAACTACTTGAGAGTGTTGTGAACTTGATATCACCTTTCATTTTGAGAATGCTTATTTTATTTTGAATGAGTTTCTTTTGGGAGGGAAAGTTAAGGAAATACCAAGAAAAATGTTTTTAAAGCAATTGAGCAAGTTTATCTACTATAGGATTCACAACATGAACATTTTAATGTCCCTGTGCACTAAATGAATACTCAATTATGCAAAATTTTGCAGAGGAAATAAGGAACTGAAAATATTTATAAAAGAAAATATCCTCACCTTGGTAACTATCTTGTAAAATAATAATAGAATATTTCAGAACCAGTACCACTACATTTGTATGTTTTCTTGTTTGCATTCATTTTTTTCTGTATTATTTCATTCTGTATATGATCTTGATATATATTATTCTTCTGACAAGGTATGACATGTGAATATTTTGAGTAATAGTTCATCTTCAGCACATGCACGTTACAAGTAATGAAGCATCTGTGATAATTTTTTAAAAGAAATCATAGCATTCATTATTGTTTATCAAAGATAATTTGGATGACATACTCTGTCCAAGTAAGCAGTGCCATAATATTTAGTGTTTTTCAGTCTTCAATTCTTGTAGGGGAATAAAAAACAAAGCAAAACTATAGTGTGAATTTCTTGCAAACTGAGTTAGAATGTTGTAATGTACCACATAAAAGAGTATGTTTAAATAAAACAAGAAACTAAAATTAATTTGTATTCATGTAAAATATTTAAAAGTTTCAGTTAAGAAATTTTGTAGTGCCATATTTGTTGAATCACATTTTTTCTATATTATGATACTGATCAATCTCTTTAAGAACAGTTAGAAAGCTGTTAGAAATGTCTTCTGCACTATATATTACTCAGTGATACCCCTTTTCATGTATCAATACTGAATTTATCTATGTAGTTCAAAAAGTCTCATTCTGACTCAATACCTGAATGTTTATATATTGTAAACAAAATATACTTATTAATTTTTTTTCATTTTTTCAGCCACTCTGGCATAAAAAATAAGGATATGCAATAAATAAAAGCTGCAGTGAAATTCACTCAGTGGTTATTTTGGACCATTCCACCCCCTCCATTATTCATTTTTTCTCCCAAAACTTTCCCACATCCCCACAGTGGAAACATATAATTAAAAACATTATGTCGCTGGGATGTATGGTTCACATCAAGACATCATTTGAGTTCTTTCAAATAATGTACAGATCTTCATGTAAGAAACACATTTTGTGGTCACAGTTACCTTAAAAAGTAATTATGTTCAGGGGCTAGCTTGTTTGCTTTGGATGCTGTGTACTGGACTGTAACTAGTTGTTGCTTTTGTTATTTGTATACAGCTGATTGCTTTAAATTAGTAAATCCTGAAATAGCTTTTCTTGCATACCTAACAAAATTATTTTATCTGAAATAAAATAATAGCAACTATCAAAATTATTTCCATGGGAGTAGTATAAATGAAGGTTCTCCTGTTTCTGTCATTATTATTTTTCTCCCTCCTCCTTTTTACATGGAGTACTCAAATGTTTTACACTTTTGCTACATATGAATCTGATAATATCTGAAACTCATTATTCCACTACCCAACTCTGTAGCCCCAATCTAACATTATTGATCTGATTCTTGTGAAATATTTAGCTAAACAGAGAGCCTTCATATTTTTCAATGAGAAATAAACTTATACATGGGAAAGACTTTTTATGTCTTCTCTAGGAAGTTTTGAACATGTATTTTTGAAAGTCTTCTTAAAGATGGATTTAATTTAGTAATGTATTTCACTTAAATATACCCAAAGTATCTTTTCTGCATTATCAGTAGAACAATTAAAATTTAATTAAAGTTAAAATTTTGTGAGATAATAAATGCTTATTACCATCCTAGGCAATTAAGGGTTTTCAGTTTTTTAAGATACATTTAATATGTAACCATTACTGTGTTTGTTATAAAAATACTTCATGATGTTTTGCAACCATCATCATTATCTGTCTATGAGGATCCTTTTTATCTTATAAAAGTGAAGATCTCTACCAGGTAATAAGTAATTCTCATTTCACTTCTTCCCCCAGCAGCTACCGTTTTCTTTTTCTATGATATTCATTGCAATTATTGAGTTACTTTATGTTATTTTTTTTTCCTACTAAGTTCTTTAAATTTTAATGTATATTTCACATTTATGGCACAACTCACTTTGTACTAACTTCTTTCAGGTACTTGTTAGCCACATTTGGCTATTGACTGCTGTTTCAAATAGCCAGACTCTATGCTATAATGTATACTGAATCCATATATAATTGATCTGTTACTATGTGATATAAATCATTTGGTATACTTTCTAAATTTTATTCTTATTTGTTATGAAAAATAGGCAGGGTCCGGTTTTCAAAATTTTGAAATAGGCAGGTCCCAATTTAAAAAATAATTGTATGCCCAGATTCTGAAATGATGTCTATGTAGTTGGTTAGACATCAGTAAGCATAAGACTATGTTTAAAATGTTTGCTGTCTAAGAAGTTGGTGGTTACGAGCTACTAGATCTTAGGACTTTTGTAGAATATAGATTTCTTGATGACTCTGTTGAGGTAGACAAAATTACCATGCTTGATGGCTTACTAGAGGAACTCTCTCTCATGTCTTTAGGGTGAAATCTTATTTCAGACTCATTTAGAGAGATGAGAGTGACATAGCTCGGTGCACCTTAAATATCTAGTATGTTTAAATAAATGGCATTGATGACTGACCATGAAGGTAGCTTGATAAATTTGACAGTCAGATATGAGATACCATTTAGGACAGCCCTACACTAAACAGGTTTCTTTTTGGATTCAACTTTTGATTTCATTGACTACCTTCTTGCTTGGTAAAATACCTGTGTTATGTTACATTTAAATCCACATAAAAGCCTCCATCTTTGCCTATGATGGATTAACTTGTAGAAGACTAAAAGCTTCTGCTGAAACTACTAGAAGTGCTAGAAAATTAAAATCCTTTTGAAGGCATTGTAGAGCTGCTGAGTCAGTTAAGATTCAGGAGAGAAGGACACAGACACATTCTGTACTGGGTTTTCTCCTGTGTTTTATAACTCTTCAGCTGTGTAAAGAAAAAGGATAAAAACTGAGTTGGTTGTAAAAAATAAGCAAAAAGCAACTGGATTAGTTGCATGGAGCTTTTGGTAGTTTATTGTTCTGGCTCAGGTTATGGTGGAATCTCTTGCATGGAACTTTTTGGTAGTTTATTGTTCTGTCTCAGGTTACAGTGGAATCTGTTGAAGGGCTGTATCATAAGAGTGAGGACAAACCACAGGCAGGTCAATCTTTATAATAGTGTTCAAACTCAGTCTCAAGCCATCTCCGTTCCTGATTGGATTGAGCTGATCTGTTCATCTACTTTGACTTCCCTCTAGAAAAGAATTAAATTTTCTTTGGTGGAAGATAACAGCATCTAGAATCTGTATGTTTTTCCTATAGGCATTTCATAAAATTGTTCACATACAGTGTTTGGCAGTCAATAAAAAATTGCTAAGTGTACAGTAAGACCAAGAGAAAAAACCAAGGACAGGTATGGTTCAAAGCCTCAAAATAGTTTTGATACAGATTACACAGATTTGGGAGTTACAGAGGCATTAAAATATGATAACTAATCTAGTTATGAAAATGTCTGCAGAGATTGAAAATTTTACTAGAGAAGTGGGATCTACAGAAAAGAAAAGGAAATTTTGAAACAGATAAAATATAGTAATTAAAATTAACCCAATAGATAGGTATAATTGCAGGTTAGATACAGTTAAAAAGAGAAATATTAATCTAAAAGAAAAATTAATAGAAGATATTCAGCAGAATATATTTGTCAGTTTGGTGTTAAAACCAAACCAAGCTAAGGCATGAAGTCTTTTCATTAATTTGCCAAAGTCCACCTCCTATTTCACAGCTTAGGAGTGAAAAAAAAGTCTTATTATAGTGTAATTATAATTCTTGCTATTTTGATATGTATGGTTTTATATTTTTCTTGTAGTGTTTATTTTGAAATGTATAGTAAATATAACATGGAGATGGTAAGGAACAAAATAATTGCTACTTGTAAATTTGTACATGATACCCTCCAGCCTCTGAGCAAACAAAATTATTATATAACTAGTATCTTATGCAGAGGTCACCTGTTCAGCAAACTCAACTTTGTAGAATAGAGCCTTAGAATGAGACAATAAGCAAAACACAGACAGAAATAGGTAAACAGAGGTGGTTGGTAAAACATGTATTTTAGCATAAAGGAGTTTTTTAAAAACATTAGTTGTAGATAGATACAATTTATTTATTTTGTTTATTTATTTTTATGTGGTACTGAGGATTGAACCCAGTGCCTCACATAGGCCAGGCAAGCACTCCACCACTAAGCCACAACTGCAATCCAAGCATAAAGGAGTTTATGAGGACCTTACTCTTATGTAGGATAATACTTGTAGTATAATGGTGATCTGGTAAACCTGCTCATTGCAAATAAGAAAGTAAATCAGAAAGAAGTGATGGGTAAATTGTTGAAGAAATGGATTTGGTAGCAAGTTCTTTGTTTCATCATTTGTAAGACTACACCATGAATTGTATCATTCATTTATGTATGTATAAGAAAGAAAAAATGGCTCTCAATTAAATTTTGACTTCCTGTTAAATGCGAAATACATCCTGATTTCAGGATGTGGAGGATAAAGTCAATGACAATCCTGTTTTTAAGTCTAATTATTTGTTATTTTTCTGACTTGGACCAGGGAACTTCTTTGAGAAAATTTTCTAATATATAAAAATGGGATAGTAAAAGGTCAAAGATTATTCTTTTCCTTTCCTCTTT
Organism: Sciurus carolinensis; assembly: GCF_902686445.1. NCBI lineage: Eukaryota > Metazoa > Chordata > Mammalia > Rodentia > Sciuridae > Sciurus > Sciurus carolinensis. Next base: position 1,528,600 of record NW_025920132.1, read on the forward strand.
ACCTCTCCTAACCCATGGCTATATTTGAAGATACCTACTGACTGGTTCCTATGTGATTGTGATTTGTAGGGAGAGAATCTTTTAGAAAGTACATTTTAAGAAAATTTCCAATTCTTCTAAATTTCATTATTATGATTGAATTCTAATTATGCAAAATTTCTGCTTTTCTAATAATGCCAAATAAATACAATATAAAGCATTAATTAGCAAATGCAACTTTTTAAACAAAAGTTTGAATTTTGTGATGTTTGACAAAGTAAAATGTTCCTGATTATATTCATCATATTCCTATTTTGAAGATTCCCAGGAAACCCAGAGTGGCATTGTTTTCCTGAGAAGTAAAATATTGATGACTTCACTTTTGTGTTCATTCAGGATTTTTTTCAAGCCACATTCAATTGATAGGATGAAAAATTTTAAGAGAAGGCTATCCCTCACTCGGAGAATGCCAGAATATTGGTGAATCATTATCTGAATTAGCTGGACAAATGACTATTGAAGAAAACAGCAGCAAGGCTAATAGTACATATTTGGGATGGAGGAGATGCT